>NC_061505.1:15896093-16027381 GCF_022539355.2 Hippoglossus stenolepis | reverse complement strand
TATATAAATATTGTAAGCCACTCATTGCCACACTTGCTTTCTTCAAATAAACACAAAAAAGGCTCAGGTTTATGGCATCTGATTGGCCTATAAATGAAAAGCTGTCAGTGATGGACTTCTGCAATGGCTTAACAGGAACTTGACCTCTGGAGCTGAAGATTAGGCTACACAGACTTCCTAGCTTCACTGTTGGTAGACAATATTAGACTCAGCGCGAGTCCTGTCGAGCACATTAGCTACACCTAGCATCACGCCTGCTTTCACCGCGGCTACCACAGAGCGCGTTAGCTAAGGACGCCATGGACGATGCGCTGGTATGAGGACAGATAAGCGGGCTCGGCTGGCTGGAGAGGTTGTCACTGCCACTGATGGCAGACACACTAACTGCATTTAGTTCAGGTCCCACTGTGCGCATTAGCGACACCGCAAGCTATACGCCCCTGTAGAGAATCACAGCAATCATAACGAGGAGTTAGGGAAACAGAAGCCAATTCGGCAGGCAGGAGAGGAAAACCCTCGGCGATGATAGCAGACACTGTACATCTCCTACCAAGCGGGTTAGCACACAATGCCATGATCAATACAATGGCACAGGGTCACAGCCACTGCAACCAGGAGGAGAGAAACAGGGAAGTCGGTTCGGCAGGCTGGAGTAGTAACAATGGACACTACTTCTTTTCAGTGTGCTGCTCATAGGAGGAGTGAGTGGTAAGTAAGTCAGAAGCGTGCGTGTCACAGAGGGGTGCTCCTCAACAAAAGTGCTGCATGGGAAAAATGACTAATACTTTTAAAATAAAAGGACCCTTCTAACATTCAGTCCACTCACTTTTTCCACAACACCCTGCAGTTGAGCAAGGGTGGTATGGGCTGGGCTGTGTTAACACATACTCTATAACTAGAAGGACGGCTAAACAGGATCTCTGCTCTATTTATTACAAATAATCCCCTGTTTCTCTTTCTGTAAATGTTGTAACTCTCACTTTACAAGAAGCGTGCAGTTTTCATGAAGTCCAACTGTGAAGCGGATGGAAGAATGTGCTCAGGGTCAAGCCTTGACTTGCACTGAGAGCCCTGGAGAACAGAAGCTTCTCCAGTTTACAGGGGATGATGGGAAATGCAGCAGGGGAAAGCTGATTGAGGTTGAAGGGGCATGTTTGTCATAGTACTGTGAGGAATTAATCATTGTGCGTTGTGGCCTCACATATAAAGACAGGAACTGTCAGGAACTTGACTCCTTTTTTAGTTCAGGTTCAATTGTAACATAGCCTGGATCCTGTTAGAACTTAGAACCATGGTGTATTAGACAGCTTGAACCCAAACATCTGTCTGCAGTCATGTGCAAGACCTCAGCTTGAATTCTGTAACTCTCTTCTTCGTTCAGCCTATGGTTGTTCTTGTATGCTGATACCTCATGACAGAGCCAGAGAAATGCTCAACACAAACTTGACTTTTTACTTTAATACATCTCAAATAATTCCACGTTATTTTATTTTGTAATCAGCTCATAAATTTAAAACCAGACACAATCAAATGAACAACCTCTAACTCCTCTACCCTGAATGACTGTATGTATTTTACAATGACCCATACATAAAACAATCAAACTCGTGAAAAATAGATACCGTAGTGTTAGTTCAATCCTACATTTTACTAAGTGAAAGGAGACAAATGTTGTCCCTGAACGGCTAATCTGTTAATGCAAAGCCTTGTACTTCTATCTTTGTGAGTACCAGTTTGACTATTGGACCTTACAGAGTTAGGACATTTTAGGGAACTGAGGCCCTCACTTTCTGATACACCTTCAAAGGTCAGTTTAAGGGTTAAGACTTTGTTGTAGGATTCCGGTTAGAGGTGTTAGGATTTTAATAATATAATTAGACACTATAGCCCCGAAAAGGATCGATTTTACGCGCACCATGTTTGTACCTTCACAGAAAGAATTAATGTGTGTGTGTCTGTGAAGATGGCAATGAAACTGAACTCTAAACCAATGCAGTATGTTAGACAGGGGTGGGGGCAGGGGCAGTTTGGGCTGAATATGTGGGAGAATGTGTGGCCTTCACATAGTGACTGATAGTAGCCGTTGCTGGCTGGTTTTAATCTTGAAGTTGGTTAGTGTGTGTGTGTGTGTCACATCGCAGTTCAGTCTCGCACCTGTCTGATAATGCCTGTTGTGGAGACTGTACATCTGTGGCATACAATACACTGTACTTTAACTTGTTCTCATACCTAACTTACTATATTACAGCCTAAACTCCATTAGCTTTATTCAAACATCACACATACATGAATGCACTGTTTTCATAAGAAACTGTGACCTACCCTTAGAAAGAATTCAAGCAGCTGCCACTAGGTTCTGAAGGACAGATAGGAAAGGCGTTGTTTTGTCTAGAAAATGCGCACGCTTACGCACACAGAACATACAGCCGATCCAATGAACAACAACACCATATCTGCAAAAATACTGAAGACCCACAAGGCTTCAGCTGAAGGCCTGTCTGTAAAACATGAAACCAAACATTGTCAGAATGTGAAGATTTTCCCAGCTACTGTCACAGGAGGGGCGAACCTGGGAGCGGCTGCTCATCATTCGCAGACTCCAGGGCCAAGAGGATGGGACCACGCCTGCGCACCAGCAAGGGAGAGCCAAGGTCTGAACCATGGTGACTCCCCCTCGTTATTGACCAATGAAGTTATACCTACTATTATAAGTACTGTACCCGTCGTCCGTTCATGGCGACTCTTGACTACCCCGTGCTACTGACTTAGCCGAGGCTGTGTATTGAGTGCCCATAGCTATGTGCACATAGCTATGCTGTACCTTTTCATTGCTTCTGAATAAATACTTTTTGAACCAGAATAAGACTGACTCTTCTCATACCTCGGGATAAAAGAACACGACAGAGGTAGGTAGGTTAAGGTTGGGATTAGGCTAGGGGTTGGGGTTAGGCATTTAGTTTAGATGGTCGAGGTTAGGTGGTTAGGGTAAGGGGCTAGGGGATGCATTATATCAATGAGTGTTAAAGTTCAGGCCTATTCTGTGAGTATAATCAAGTAAGTTAAATTTAGTGTAGGTTATTAGATTTCAGTAAAACAGACATTGGTGATCCGTTGTATAAGTGCTATCACCATCTGGCTCTATTAAATCGAGTTTTCCATATTTTGTGATTACAAGTTGACTGCATGCAGCACTGGACCAGCAGAAAGCAACATTCAACAAATAACAAGCGTGTAGTGCCTGTTCCAATCTTGCTTGTTTGCTTGACCTGCGGTAATGCTGTGGAGCCTTTACTTCAGAATTATTCCTTCTCATTAGTGAGTCGGATGTTTTTCACAAAATGAACAGAATTTGCTTTATTACTGTACTGTACTACTGTGTGACTTGTACATAAGTTTGAATGATTCACTGAACCGATGTAATTTTTTCAGCTATTTAGAAGTCTGTAAAGCAACCGACACAATCTTCAGACCGAAGTTCGCAACTTTAAATTTGATTATTATAAGCATTGAGCAATGCAGCTACTTTGAAGACAAATAGCTTAAAGGGGACATCGTATGTCCATTTTACCACAAGTTGATATGGTTCCTTGGGGTCTTAATGAAATGTCTGTAACATACTTTGGTCAAAATACCACAAGGATCATATAAAACAGCACCCTTTTTACCCTGTATAAAACAGCCCTCCACAGAGTGACCTGTTTTGAGTGCCTGTTCCTTTAAATGCTAGTGAGCCAGCTCCCCCCTCTCCCCCCATGATTTTAAACGATATAAATTACATATTTTATATGATATAAATTATCAAATATGCATCCCATACTTTGTATTCCCAAGGCCATGTAGGGAGACTTCCAGTGTATTGTGACGACACAGTTCATAGGAAGCTTATTCGAGTCACTCAAGCATGACGTTTCTGACTTAGAGGAACCATAACAAAACACGCGAGTGGTTTTTCCCCAGAGTTTTTGGGTTGGTAGACATGAGCCAGATACCCACATTAACGTGTAGAAGCACTAACAAAGTGGAATTTTCATAATATGTCCCCTTTATATTATCATTGACCCAGTTTCTAAATCACACCAAAAGAGGTAGATATGATGACATTACACAACAGGAGAATTTCATATTATTATATTGCTGTCATTTTCCGAGTAAAGCTGCACAGACGTGACTGGAAGAGTCTTACTCTCTTTAAACATGTTTATTTCATATACTACTCTCTGGTTACCATAGTGACACCCTCTGGTTAAAACTGTGTGTGGTTGGTATGGTTTCAACCCACTGGGTCAAAGGGCACCAGTCCCCACACTGCCATCTTGAATCCATTTGTTTTGTCGTGTTCAAACACAGATTTGTGTCTCTAAACAAGAAACAGATGGACATCAGCTAATTGTTATCAAGGTTCTTAGAGATGAGGGTTGAAACCTGTATACACTTACAAACACTGACTCAGGCCCTCATGGGTGGTGCTGAAGTGGTCAAAAGAGACAGTGAGTCACGCTCAGCTGCAGGTACAGGAAGAAGGGGTGGCGTAAGGATAAGGGGGGGGGGGAAGTGCAAATTATTTCTTTGTAATTTGTTGTAATTCGTAATCATGCACTCACATCATTTACACACACACACACACACACACACACACACACACACACACACACACACACACACACACACACACACACACACACATACACTGCTGATTCCACTGACATACACACTTCACGGATTTTGACTTGTTTCATGACTAGTGAGTTAGTGCAGATCTCATAACAAATATGAACTATATCACTAGTACTTCATACTTGCCCCATTGTGTTTTCTGATGCACATGGGTGAACTGTATCTGGAAAATGCAGACCCCCAATTGGGATATATCTATAAAAATAAATTGTATAGATATGAAGTATGAAGTATGATCAAAGCTTAAGAGTCTACAGCAATGCTACTGGACCCTAACCCTAACCCATTTTGAGATAAATGCTAAAATGAAAAATGCTTACTTGCTAACAATATATCATGCTTGATGGTCGTATTAGCCTGTTATGTTAGTTTTTTACAAATGATCAGCTTACAAAGGTACAGCTCAGGCTGATGGGAATGCTGTGGGCTCTGCAGGTTGAGCTTCAGGGTTTGTTCTTAACCGTGAAAACGTCTGTTTGAAAAGAAAATTCTCAGCTTAATTTCAAATTAAATGTACAACAATGAGGTGGAACCTGGACCTTGATGTTTTCATGTCCCTTGAATACTTGATCGAATTAAAACTTACAAACTCAGAAGTAAAACTTCCTTCAACGCATTTGTATTGCAGATCATCTAAAGAATATGAGAACAGAGCAGCTGAAACACTCCCTGGAAATCATTGTGCTTTTCAAAAATAGAGAGAAAAAGGAACAATAATATCAATGAAATATATGCAACTTATGTTAAGGTCATTCCAGTTCTCAGGGGCTTTACACTTCTCTCATGTGTTGCTGTTTAGTGAACACACCAGGACTTCCAAGGAAACACTGGGTGGAGCCAGGCTAGACTTTGGCCAAGTCGAGACTGGTGCCCTGATGTTATCTGTGAAATCACTTCAGGGCTTAACTGTATTTCATTTGTTTAAAGAGAAGGCATGTGTTTGCTGCACTTCAGACTCTATGTTTGTGTATTTTGATTTATGGTGGCTCAGCAGAACTGGTCAGGTTATGTAACCGTGTAAGTCAATGCTTTTGGTTAATTCAAGTGTATTCATGATTACTGTCTGTATACTCAGTCTGGCTCACCAGGCCTCACCTGCTTACTCACCCTAACCACACGCAGGTCACCACAAGCCATTCCCTTTAACTCCTACTTCAAACACACTGAACTTTTCCAGGATGGATTTGCCCAGTGGCTTGAAAAGATTATGTAACAGTTAATTTAGAGTTTTCTATTGCATGCTTGAAATGTGGCTATTTCATTAGGTAGAGCTATGGAATATAAAGCAGTGGCTCCAAAGCAGTGCAGCAGCTGAACTTCACAGTTGGTCTGAACACAACAATATAAATCTAATAATGATAAAAACAAATACATTAATAATAATAATAATAATAATTATTAGTATTCTCTATCCTTCATGTAATAATGATTTTATTAAAGTTTGGGGAGCACTGCTTGAGCTATTATGGGATCGGAAAACACTAATATGGGTATTTTTCAAACATAGCTGAGGCAGGGGTCAGGCAGGCAGACAAGCAGAGGGAGGGTGGAGATTCCTGGAAGCTGACTGTAGTGGGGATAGGCAGGCGGTTGTAATGCAAGGCGACACCATCAAATAACTCCTGGGCAGAGCTGTGTCCAAAATCACTGACTAATCACTATATATTGCATTATATAGTGTGTTCACCATTTTGTAGTGGTGTCCGAATGTTTAGTGAAGTTCTTTATACCCTATAAAGTGCACTCATTGTTTCCCATAATACATAATTGAAATACAAAGACTAACATTAGACTCAATAGCGCCTCTAAAAAAGAAACATATAAAACATAGTAAATTAGCTCCGTGGTATAATTCCAAGACACATGAGTTAAAACAAGTATCAAGAAAACTAGAAAGGAAGTGGCGCTCCAGCAACCGTGTTGAAAATCTCCTAGACTGGAAGAATAGTGTTAAAGCATATAAGAAGGCCCTCCACAAGGCAAGAGCTGCCTACTATTCAAAACTAATAGAAGAGAATAAAAACAACCCCAGGTTTCTCTTCAGCACTGTAGCCAGGCTGACTGAGAGTCACACCTCCACCGAACCCAGTATTCCTCGATCCCTAAATAGCAATATCTTTATGAATTTCTTTAATGATAAAATTATAACCATTAGAAATCAAATCAACCATCTCCTGCCCTCAATTGGCACTAATACCCCATCAAGAATAGAAAACTCAGAAACGGCCAAGAATCCTACCAATTATTTAGACAGCTTATCTCTGATCAGCCTCGATCAGCTGACCAAAATAATCTCATCTTCTAAACCAACAACTTGTATCTCAGACCCCATTCCTACAAAATTACTTAAAGAAATTCTGCCCCTAATTGACAGTTCATTACTGAACACAATCAATCTGTCATTATCATCAGGATATGTACCACAGTCTTTTAAAATAGCTGTAATCAAACCCCTTCTCAAAAAACCCACCTTAGACCCAGAGGTTTTAGCCAATTATCGTCCGATATCTAATCTCCCTTCCTGTCTAAAATCCTAGAAAAGTTGTAGCCAATCAGCTGTGTGAGTTTCTCCAGGAAAATAATATATATGAAGACTTTCAGTCAGGGTTTAGAGCCAATCACAGCACAGAGACAGCCTTGGCAAAAGTCACTAATGATCTTCTAATAGCTTCAGATCAGGGTTTGTGTCTGTCCTCGTTCTGTTAGATCTTAGTGCAGCATTTGACACAATTGACCATAATATTTTATTACAGAGACTAGAACAGTTAATTAGCATTAAAGGAACCGCCCTAAAATGGTTTAAATCCTATTTTTCAGACCGCTCCCAATTCGTGCAAATTAATGATGAGTCATCTGTGCGCACCAAAGTTAACCATGGTGTTCCACAAGGCTCTGTGCTCGGCCCAATTTTATTCTCATTATATATGCTTCCACTTGGAAACATTATCAGGACACACTCGGTAAATTTCCACTGCTATGCGGATGACACCCAGTTATACTTGTCAATAAAACCTGAACAAAGTAATCAAATAACTAAACTCCAAGCATGTCTCAAGGACATAAAAACCTGGATGACCCGCAATTTTCTCTTATTAAACTCAGATAAAACAGAGGTTCTAATACTTGGCCCTAAACACCTTAGAGATACATTATCTAACGATATAGCTGCGCTAGACGACATTGCCCTTGCTTCCAATGAAACAGTCAGGAACTTGGGAGTGATCTTCGATCCTGATTTATCCTTTAATTCTCACTTAAAACAAATTTCTAGGACAGCCTTTTTTCACTTGCGTAATATCTCCAAAATCAGACATGTCCTTTCTCAAAGGATGCAGAAAAACTAATCCACGCCTTTGTTACATCCAGACTGGATTATTGTAATTCCTTATTATCAGGCTCCAGCAGTAAGTCGTTAAAGACTCTGCAGCTTGTCCAAAATGCCGCAGCACGTGTCCTGACAAGAACCAAGAAAAGAGCACATTTCTCAGTATTAGCTTCGCTACACTGGCTTCGGTTAAATCTAGAATAGAATTTAAAATTCTCCTCCTCACCTTCAAGGCCCTTAACAATATGGCACCATTATATCTTAAAGAGCTGTTAGTACCTTACCAACCCACTAGAGCACTGCGCTCCCAGAATTCAGGATTACTTGTCGTCCCTAAAGTCTCTAAAAGTAGAGTAGGAGCCAGAGCTTTCAGCTATCAAGCTCCTCTCCTGTGGAATCATCTCCCACTTTCAGTTCGGGAGGCAGACACCATCTGTACGTTTAAGAGTAGGCTTAAAACCTTCCTTTTTGATAAAGCTTATAGTTAGAGCCGGTCCAGGCTTGTCCTAGACCTGCTCTTAGTTAGGCTGCTATAGGTTTAGAAGGTCGGGGGACACATGACACACGGAGCTTCTCTTTCCAGCTTCTCCTTCCTCTTCTCAATCTTTATCACATCAAAGTAATTCATATCCCATCAATACATGTTACTGACTTGACTTCTTCCCCGGAGTCCCTTTGCCTTATTGTCCGCAGACCCAGGGCGCGGCTGTGGCCACATCATGGATTAGGATCTGTGGATCACGTATCAGAGGTCGTAATGGTGGATCCAGTATGGCGGACTCTGCATCGTGCTGGCTGATCGTGATAACAAAGGCAGATCCTTTATCGTGTTGGCATCAGATACTGGTAGTGGACCACGACCGAGGTGGCAGCTGATGGTGGATCCTAATGGCGGCAGTGGACAATAACTGTGGACTATAGTGGCATCCGATCTTGATGGTGGATCATGATCTTGCTGGCTGCTGACCATGGACTATGATTGCAGCAGGACTGCTCGATACATAGTATTTCTCCTCAGACACTTGACCATTAATGACATTAATCCACCAATTCACTGACCTTCAGTTATACTTCAAAATGTTTACCCTAATCAATGCTGCTAAAACCTTTATCTTGATGTTCTCCTTTACACTTGACATCCATTGCACTTCTGTCCGTCCTGGGAGAGGGATCCCTCACATGTGGCTCTCTGAGGTTTCTACGTTCTTTTTTCCCTGTTAAAAGGGTTTTTAAGTAGTTTTTCCTTACTCTTGTTGAGGGTTAAGGGCAGAGGATGTCACACCATGTTAAAGCCCTATGAGACAAATTGTGATTTGTGAATATGGGCTATACAAATAAAATTTGATTGATTGATTGATAATGGAAATAAATGTAACTATGGGTAGATCAGTCCATCAACAAGTTTATTTCTACATTTAAAGATTATCATTCAACATGGTTTTTTTATATTAAAGTATTAAAACAAAGTAAAAAATAATAATATATAATTAACTGTGGAATTTTCCACAGGCCGATGTTGTTGTTGTTGTATGTTTTAATCCGGCGACAATTAGGAGAATCCCCTTATTATGACACATATTGCATTTCTTCAAAATGAAAACTGCAGACAGGGACATGCAATATCATTTCCTATCAGATAACAGCAGATGCCTTTTAGGGTCGAAAACAGGAAGTGAATCAAGGGCCAAAAACAGTCACACTTTCCGACTCCCCAGCAGAGACACAGAATGGTTATCCTATTTGTCTTGAACAGTGTTGGAACAATTTGTCAGATTCAATGGAATTCACCTTATCCACACGGCGGCCATTTCCCGCTGATGTCTTGATAAGGGTGGCTATCACATTATCCAGTTTTATATAATCCTTCTCTGCTGCAGTATCCAGTACAAAAAGTGGTCTGCAGTCCGTCATTGGAGGAGTTAAGGATTCAAACACATCCCTTCTACTGAGAAACTGTTCAGAGTCAAGTTTGTGTTGAGGAATTTTGGACCATCCTCACACATTACTGTATATGCCACTATATATTATGTATAGTGTATATCATATCTGTAGAGGAGAATAGGGCCTGTCTAAATTCCACAGATACTCCCTTCTCTCTCGAAGCAGTGCCCAAGGTCAGGTTATAGATAAAGGGCCAAACAACAGTACATTGTAGTGTCTATGCTTAGGGACTTTCATATCTAACTCAGATGCTCCAGACAGAGAGGCACAACAACTTCAACTCTCACCGACTTGAACTCTGTTGTGTATTTCACCAGGGGCAAGACGTGAGGACACAATGTGATTTAGGAATGCATGTTTTAGGCTTAACTATCCAACAGGATGTGAACACCTACATGTTACATAGAGAGTGACAGCAATTCTAGCCTTTCATGGATGTGCTGTTAGAATAGGTGACGCAAGTAGAGGGAGATATACTGGGATGCTGTGGGAGACATCTTCAGACTTGGGGGTGACAATTGCTCATGTTACTCTTTTATAGTTTGTATATTGTTCCACCTTCTGGTCTCCTTGATAAACCAAGTCTACATTAAAATCATCTGCATAAGACATCAGCTGCTGCCTGAGTTCTCCTTTCACCAGCTTCCAGAAAACTTCCATAACAGTTAGCAGCCAAGTGAGCTAGACTATCTTATGTGGCTGGATAAAGTAGACCAGTTATGTTGCTGCTAAGCTCACTAGTATCTTGCCAATTTGCGGTAGTCCCTCCAAGCTTCTTAGTGAAAAATGTTTAGCGTGAACTGGAAGTTTGCTACTATTTGCGTCAGTAATGTGTTCAAACTACATTTAGTGTATTTGAAGATGTAAATTCAAAAAATCTCAACAACCATTGGATTGATAACAATGAAATAGTCATGTACTACATAATCATTAAAACTACATTCAACACTTTTTACTTCAAGAAAAAGTCTGGTAGCATCTGAACCCTGTACAGTAGATGATGGTTATTTCTCATCTCCAAGTTTTTAAAAAACTGGTGAAGAAATCATGTGCTGCTTGAAGAAAAGGATTGATGCCAATATTATATTTAGGGCAGTTCAGCTATCATCAAACGAGGCCCAATATTTCCAAAGGCGCATCGTCACCATGAAGAATGTTGCTCTACAAAGAAAAAAAGGATGTTGCTCCTCTGACTGGTTAATGTATTATCTCACACAAGAAGAATTTGACAAAGGAACACGCTCGTTCTTGATAAGCAACTGAATAATTCTATGATCCAGACGGACCTGCGTGCCATGTAGCATTATTCATTCTGTTGAGTAAATTTCCACAACCCGGAGTGTGGAAAGATTTTCCCAACTGTTTTATTCATTACAATTTCGATAAATAATTTACGTTATACGTTTCATCCTTAATGAAAATGCAAGATACCGAAATCAAATCAATAATGTTTTTTGCAAAAAAAAAAAATGCTATCATTAATTGAACTGATCACAACATACAACATATTATCACAAGGCACCTAATATAGGAAGGTGGAGATATATACTAGAAGGAAACCGGGAGAATCAATGATCAAATACACACTGGGGAGATAAAATACTTTTGAATAAGAAGAAACCTCCAATAATATATTTGTTAGATGATGGGGGAAACACTACACATGATTTAGTCACTATTTACAAGTCAAATATCTATTTTTTTACAATATCACTAAACAGTATATGTTTGGAAGTGAACTGAGTGAATGCCAAAGTAAGAAAAGTTACAACCTACTCTAGAATATGATGAAGACAAAAAAATGCAACAGACCAAGACAGAACCAAAGTGGGCCGAGGCCAGTGAACAGAGCAGCAGCTGAACATGCTGCCTCACTGGAGCAAACCAAAAAGGGAAGTCCTACAAAGTCACACTATATAATGAGAACTATCTTAAGAACAATCCTACTTACCACTGTTTAAGTGCTTCGTACCACACATGCACACCTCTACTATAAACCTTAAAGGGGACATAGCATGCAAATTCCACTTTGTTAGTGCTTCTACAGGTTAATGTGGGTATCTGGCATGTCTACCAACCCAAAAACTCTGGAAAAAAACACTCGCGCGTTTTGTTATGGTTCCTCTAAGTCAGAAAGGTCATGCTTGAGTGACTCGATTGAGCTTCCTGGGTACTGTGTCGTCACAATACACTGGAAGTCTCCCTACATGGCCTTGGCCCACCCCACCTCATCCCCCCCCCCACACTCGTTACGCCGGGTTTACGGACGTAGAGCGCCGTTCTCAGCGCGCAGCCGCCTGGCTGTTCACATGGGACGTGCATTTCTCCGCTGGTCAGCCCCATAAACTGTATATATAAGGTCAGCCAGCGATTCTGCTTTCTCCGCTTGTTGTTGTACCCGTTGAATGTCAGGGTTCGGGGGTAAATGATGGTCTTCATAGCACCCCCATTTTGACCAAAGTATGTTACAGACATTTCATTAAGACCCCAAGGAACCATATCAACTTGTGGTAAAATGGGCATGCTATGTCCCCTTTAATGTCAAACACTGAGGTCTGAAGGACTGAAGCAGTGAGGCTCCTTGCTGTTGTGGACAGTGAGCAAACACTTGCAGAGGAAGATGGTGTATAGTTTGGCATTGGGACTGTGGTGAGCCCTTCAGTGTCTGTTAGCCACATTCATAAGCACCTGGCCAAGATGCAAGGTGAGCCGGAGAAATGTTTCACAACCTGGTTAACCAACAATCCTCGTTAATGGTTTATAACTGATTGAGAAATTGGTAAATTGGTAAATTGTATCTAGTTGCACGTTTAAATGTAGAACGCCTATATAGACAATCCTTTATTTGAAAGCGGTGTTGAGATAAACTGGAGTAATTTAACACATGGGGTTTACATGACAAATTATTTATCAGTATATTAAGATGACGTCAAAACCTAGTGTATCGCAGGCCTGGACTGTGGATGGACATGTGCAATTAAAGAGTTTGTTCCTTTTTCCCACGCAGACATGAGGTTTGCATTTTGGTCATGATAAATGATCTCTCATCTGTCTGGCTGTTGTCTTCCCATGTTAACTCACCATAGCACCAGCAGTTTCTGTTCACTGCCATTGCCACGCAGTTCTCATCAGGACGGAATAAACCAGCCAAACAGCTGACCCCAGAGTTCAGAGTATCAAAGTGGCCACCAAAGACCACACGTATTCTGTAATGATAAAGTTTTTGATAAAGCATGCAGCCAAAACTAGGGAAGCCTCTGTGTGGGATGTTGTGTGCGGTGTCTTGGCAACAGATGAGTCCCCTGTGTCTGTATCCCACTCAGAGAAATCAGTGGGTGGTACAAACAGAATTTCCATTCATATGGAACGCACCAAATCTTCAGGGATTGTGGGATGAGATACATGTGTATATTTTGGGAAATTTAACAACAAACACTTGTTGTCAGTCACAACACACAGTTACGTAATGCCCAGGAAAAACATGTTGGCGAAAAACAAAAAGGTTGATTTAATATGTTACTTCATGCTCTCACATCTCGGAGTAATTTTTCCGACATCTGAAGCTTCTTAAGCGTGACAGTAACTGTTTGTGTAATTTAACAAGGGGATTTCAGTGCAACAACACTAAAACACAGCTAGTAAAACAGAACTAAACGCATTGGAGTGGCAGAAAGCACAAAGTATATGACAGTGTAAATGGGCCAATAAATGTTTCTCAGAGACACAATTGACCTACAGAACATTGAAACACTGAAGACAATGACATGGTAAATGGTAAACGGCCTGTATTTATATAGCACTTTTTTAGTGTTGATGACCACTCAAAGGGCTTTACAGTACTGTTACAGACATCAGAGCAGACCAATCCTAACACTTGTAACCTGGGTTGTAGTAAACACAGCATAAAGCAATAAAGCAATGTTTCATGTGAATTCACTTACACATTATTCCGCATACTGGGAAAGGAGGATTCGTATTATATACAAGACAAATCTATTCACTTGAGATGAGCTCCCTTTTTTCAGAATTAAATATCTGGGAGTGAAAGTAATTAACACTGTATTCATTGCAACACATTCTTTTAGCTGGGTGAAAATAAATATGTCCTGGGCGACATTGAAGGACCATGTACTCGGCTAGTGTCCTCTGACCTGCAGTAGTTTCATAATGAACCAAAGTATTTCACAGGCATTGATTTTTGTTGTGGTCACTGCCACAATATTAACACTGAACACCACATAATGATTTTCAATATTTGTTATTATTATAAATAATATAATTACTATTATTTAGTAAATTCTTATTATAATGTGTGAATTGATGAGGGGTTCGAATTATTTTCGTATGAGGCAACTGTTGTAATTGTATTTTTTAATACTGATTTTTCTTTTATTCTTTTTAATTCTTCTATATAAATGTAATATTTTGGTATTGTCTTTTTCTTTTTCTTGTTAATCGTTTCTGGCACTCTGGACAGACACAAACCCCTTTCTTTCCTCTCCTCATAGCTAAATATTTGCTGTCTGGATGTATTAGATAGTATTTTTTCATTGACGTAAAAACAAAAGTTGAAGACATTAAACATAGCTGGGGCAGTCCGATGTCAGATGCAGGAAGCTCTTATTTCTTAACGTCTAACATAATGGTTTTAATTAGGACTCCGGAGGGACTGTCAGAAGCCTCAATCCAGATAGACTTGGAAAAAGTGTGTTGATTCCCATTCCCTGGCCCGTCTAACAGATGCTTGGTGAGTAGTGAGATAAGGAATGTTCGAAGCTACAACCATATTTGGTATTTCGATGTGTCAATGCCCAAAGTGAGAGTCCAGAGTATGAAAAATTGGCCAATAATAAAGCCCCAATAAGTAAGCGAGTGCAAACTTGCAATTAGCTCCAGGAATGACCACATGTAGTGCCCAGTAAATTCGAACATTACATCTGTGTAAAAATGGACGTTAACTGAAAGAGTCGCCTTTTTATCCACTTGGTACTGTAAATATCGTTTATTTTAACATAGGCCAAAGTGTAGGTCAAATTAGATTTTGGCCTGGTTCGGAGATTGAAAGGAAAGTCAAAGAGATCATCCCAGTCACAAATACTCATCATCTGGAAATTCCCATGGAAAATGTAACGACTCAAACTCGTATTCCCTATAGATGAAATTAAAACAGTTCAAATACATAAACATCAGATTATGCTGGGTATCCTGGTGACTTTTAACAACTGGATTACTAGTATCCACTGGGTCACAACAACTACACCTAAACAGGCTGAGAGGAGAAGCTACAAGTAACCTCTGCCCTAAAGGGTCATTTTGTTGATGGTCTTCATCAGCAGATGGAGTTTGCTTAGTTGGCTTACTTACCTGTGGAAGTACTCTTCCCCTGTATTGATTTAATGGACAGCTTTGTTGCCCTGCCCAACAGCACAAATTAGTGCAGGGAACTTGCCATATTTTCACTATCAATATTAAATGTTTTTTTTCCCAGCAACACTTGACATGTTGTTGGCTGCTAGTAAAACTGTTTAGGCAAACCCCATGAGCTCATGCATTGTTAAACCCACAGTCTACGGTTATTCCAAGGGTCACAGTTCGTGCTGGAGTTTATTTAAAGATCACAAAACACTTTCATTCCTGACTAAATGACACACCTTCAAAATATTAGACCCGCTTATCCCACAGCCCTGTGGATGTTTACTCGGGGGGGGAACACACAGTGTGACGGTGCAGGACTGGAATGACAGCCAGCCGATGACAAAACACGTTACATTTATCACAGTCCCGGACCCCGAGGGACCGGTGAATAACAAAAAAAGGAAAAAAAACATGCCAGAGTGATGTGTGTGTCTGAATGAGACAGGAAAACAGTTAAGTGGCTTTCCGTATGCTTTGTCATGCTTTGGGTAAAAGAGACGGACCGACTGGGAGGAGAGTGAGAGGGAGTGTTTTGTGTGTGTGTGTGTGTGTGAAAAAGGAAGTTTGTCCAGACAGTGTCAGATGACATCACTGTCTGTAATACTGTGTGCGTAGGTGGGGGCGGGGTTTCCAACCCTGCAGCTCTACATTATAAAAAAGACATTAACTTCATTCAGTCTTTCACACTTGAGCAGCAGCAGCAGCAGCAGCAGCAGCAGCACAGAGGGAGACTAAAGCTGAAACAACAGAGACGTGCCACAGTACCTCTCACACAGTCCAACCACAAGGTAAGAATTATCACTGGACTAAACATCCAGAGACTTGTAGATTAAAAGCTGGCGGAGTGTTTTAATCATTTGGTGTATTAACAGAATCATGCAAAACCACAGGAAATAATCATGTCAGTCTTCCATTTGGAGCAATAAGGTCGAAAACTGTTACTCTCTGTTACAGACAGTTGTAAACCTTAAGCAGCATAAGCAGACGATTTTTGAATTGTAAATAACAGCATTAAAACAGTGTGCCAAATATAACAAATATGATGGCTGTAGCCAGGTGGGAACCAGGTCTCCCTGTTTAATGAAAATGTTCCCCAGATTCCCCAAACGTGGATATGACCTCAGTTTCCTCAGTGATTATTGTAAATCTGTTATTTCTACCAGATATGATGATAATACTGTTTATTATACAGCTTTTTATCTATTTAAATTCATTTGACACTAGATTTAATGCCAACAGTGGTCGACAGTATATATTATAGTACATTAAGTCAGTTTTTAAATATTATAGTTTATTATATAAATATTATTTATTATATAAATATTACAGGGGAAATAGTCTTTTGTGAATAACTGATGGAGTGAACACCTGTTTTAATTTTTGAATCCTGCCAAGAGTGTTTTAATAGTTCCAGTGTGTTGCAAGAATTTAATGTGAGGAGGCGTGACCAAAACACACTGTTTAAATGTTGGAGTGGTGCATTAACACTTATGCCTCTTATTAGCTTAAAGACTGGACACATGGGATGTCATAATATTTCAACTGTAAAAATCAGCTGTGAGCAGGGGGAGAGTTTAGGGGTGCTACCAAATCTGACCCCTGGTGTCATGCAAAACCATCGGGTGGCTGATGCACCAGTGGGAAATCAAACTAGCTGACTGTGAATCTATGTTTGTTTAAAGATCAGACAATGTAGTTATGCAAATAGAGGCTGGGGTCAGAGTGTTACTCCTGTTCCATGATGCTAGTGCTCTCCGTCTCGTTTACTGGATACTATTGATGTTAGCAGTGGAAAACCAATGTAGCTCTTGTTATTGATGTTATTCTTCCGTCTCCTGTCCCACAAACTACACACACTGTAATACAATGTAACTTCACTGAATATTCACATGCCTTAAAGTTTGTCAAAGGAGTAGTTCTTGTAGTTCACGCTTAAAAATGAAAACATAGCTCAGACAATGGAGTGAAGGGTTTGAATATGACGACCATAACACAAAATGTGTTATGACATACAGTCACTGATGTGTAATCATTTCCTGTATCCTTACATCCGTGACCAGCAAATCCCGAAACTGTGCCGTTTTCTGGAAGCTAAAAACATTCCCACACTTCTGAAGTTTTATGGAAAACATCTGAGAGCCGATTCAAACTTCTTCGCAGTGTTGCACAACCCCATAAACTCACTCCCTCTCCCTAATAAGAAACAGGAACAATAAATCCAGTGTTTGCCCACAGACTCTCTTCTGCTTGAGATGGGGAGTTTGTTTATCTCCTGTGAATACACGGGGCAACATTTTGTGTCTGCTCTACCTCTAGGGTAAAGGCCACTATTTACACTCACATGATTGATGCTTTTTACAAATATGTGTGGAGAGGAGTCAGAGCGAGTCCTACCGGCCCAGTGACGTGCGCAATTTGTTTGAGATGCCGATGTTTACTTTCCCTTTTAGGTGATAAAATCAAGTGTACCTGCTGTAAACGGAAGGTGAATTCAAACCAACCCCCTTTAAACTCTTACCCTTTCTCTTTCTTTCTTTCCCAGGATGTTTTGTGCTTACATTTTCCTGTTGCTGACCCTGAGCAGAGTAGGGCTGGGCTCTCTGCAGGACAAGCAGACTGACTTTGGCCTGAAGGTCTTCTTCCAGCTGAGCCAGGGCTTTGTGGACAAGAATGTGGCCTTCTCCCCATACGGTGCGGCCTCCGTCATGTCCATGGCTCAGCTCGGTGCTGCCGGCAACACCCGCAAGGCCCTGACGACTGCCATGGGTTACTCTTTGCAAGGTTAGAGAATGAAACTAAAACAAATTGATTTACTCATATACTATACTCAAGAAAAGTCAGAAGGTTTATGAATACTTAAGAATTCCAGCCTCCAACGCATGCTACACGTGTATACAGATGTGTGAGGGACTACTTAACAAATGGACAAATAGATTTTGGCAGTTACACTGGTGTATTATTGGTGTATTAGCATAAAACAAACACTTATCTCCCCTGTCCTGCAGAGCGAGGGACGTCCCGGCAGCAGCGTCTCCTGCAGCGGGATCTTTCTCGGGAGGAAGGGGTGGAGATAGCCAGCGGTGTGATGGTGGAGAGGAAGATGAGTTTGGAGAAGGGATTCAGACGGGCCCTGACCAAGGCCTTCCAGACCCACCCTCACCAGGTGGACTTTACTAAGCCAGACCAGGCAGTCGCCATCATCAACTCATGGGTGTCAGACCACACAGCAGGTAACCCACACCACCCAGCACAACAGCTAACATCTGCATCCACTTTGTCCCAAGGGGGTTTCTGTCTTTTCTTCCATCTCCTGTGACTTATTTTGTATCTGTGCATTCACTCTCTAGGGTCCATCCCTGAGTTCTTGGCATCTGGATCTCTGAGTGACGAGACCCGCCTGGTCCTCCTTAACGCTCTCCACTTCCAGGGCCTCTGGAAAGTCCCCTTTGACCCCACACTGACACAGGAGAGGATGTTCCACTGCGCAAATGGCAGCACTGTGCCCGTGCACATGATGAGACTCACCAACTACTACAATTATGGTAGTCACATTGCACACATTCCTCTCAGTTGCACACATTGTTCCAAATTTGACAGATCGGTGTGCTAATTAGAGAACACTCCTTCTCCCTTTAACCAACAGGCGAATTCGTAACTCCTGATGGGGTGGACTATGATGTCATTGAAGTGCCATATGAGGGGGACACTCTGAGCATGCTGCTAGTGTCACCCTGAACCTGAGGTCACACTGAACATGCTCAGTGCAGAGCTGAGCAGCCAGAGGATTCAGCAGTGGAGGGCAGAACTGAGGAAAGTCAAGAGGCAGCTGGCCATGCCCAGGTGAGTTTACCCAACCATGTAGTTGTTGTACACGGAATGACAACACAATTGTATTTACACTTGTTTTAAATGTGATCACAATGTCTCCCTGACCACCTCTGGAAGTGGTTTGGCCGACCAGACCACAATCTGTCCTCAATGCATCTAGGGTGCATTGAGGACACCTGTACTATCATGTGGTCAAGTTCTATTATAATTGAATCGCCCCAAAACACATTTAATTTGAGGTGCACAAGGGTTTATAATTCTTATGCAGTTTAAAGTCTTTAGCAACCGAGATGAACACTGATGACTTGTGTGTTTTCGCAGGTTCACACTGAACACAGAGGTGAATTTGAAGACTACTCTGCTCAACATGGGTCTGGGAGACATGTTCAACCTGGCCAGTGCTGACTTCTCACGCATCACCAGTAAGTTAATTAAGTTCAGTCAGTTCATTTTGTGACACTTCATGTCAAGGTACTCTTATTCCCCAGTTTCTTAATCACAACCAGTGAATTAGAAGCAAGCAAGACCTCACTTTACAATGGAGACCATATTCTGAGTTGGAAAGATCTAATGACGCCTAATTTGGATGTATTCAACATTTTGGTGTGTTATTCAGGGAGAATGACTGCATATTAAATTCAAATTTTGTATCAGTTGTGTCCGGGGCTTCCTGTTCTAATCTCTGTAGTTCTGCCTTTTTATATCTTCAAGTTCCCTTACTGCATGACCATGTTAGAAATTATAATAAGTAGAAAACTGAGTTCTGTGTGTTTTTCTGTCCTGCAGCAGATGAAAGGCTGTGTGTGTCGAAGGTCCTCCAGAAAGTAAAGATCGAGGTGAATGAGCGAGGAACCAAGGGAGCAGCAGCAACAGGTGGGGTACACACACAGACAACACACACACACACACACACACACACATGGATTGGATATTTTCTCTTATTTATTAGAACTAATAGTCTTACTTCTGAAACATGTTGTTATGTATCTGTTTTTTTTTTTATTATGTAAACGAAAGTTGAAAAGTCACAATATCAAAAACTCTCTAACACTGACGCACACTGACAAGCTTGTCTGCCTCAATAATGTAAGTCAGTGGGGGATTTCATTTCTCTTGGCAGAAGAATGAATGATGGCTAACTGGCACAAACGTCAATTACATTTATTTTAGTGTTTATTTTATTATTTTTTATAAAAAATATATTGTTACATTATTCACCATATACTTGAAACAGAAATTGTCCTAAGGCAGTAATGATTATTTAATCTGGTGGTATCATGCACTGTAAATGAAAAACTGTACTGTAAAGTGTTTTGAGCGGTCATCAGGACTAGAAAAACGATATATATAAAAACAGACCATTTACCATTTCCTAAATATATCCTATACCTTAACTTTTAATGAGAAGACAACCAACAGATATGAGGCATGCAAGGCAAACATGAGGCCAGGCAACAATGACGGGAGCCCAAAGCTAATGCTGTCTTCTCCCTTCCTCCCTCTCTTAGCGGCCATCATGTTTTCTCGTATGGCAGTGGAGGAGATCAATCTGGACCGACCCTTCCTCTTCCTCATCCAGCACAAACCCACAGGTAACACTCCCTCCCATGTCTAAACTTTAACTCTCATTGAGCTGTACAACCCAGCTGAGCGGTGTCCAACTTTCACTGTTTCCCTTCCTGTGTTCAGGTGCTGTTCTGTTCATGGGCCAGTTCAACCATCCTCAGTAACAGCAACACTCTGAGGACCTGCCTATGTGTCTGCCTACCCGCCACATGTTGACCACACCGAACCACCAGGATTCATGGGACTGCTCATGACTCTGTAGACTAATTCATTGAAAGGTTTCGATTTTGAAATGCTAAATTCAAGAACACTGGGACAAAGAGATTTGACATGAAAGACGTTGGAAACCGGACTGACTGAGATATTCTTTGAAAGGACTTGATATGTTTGCTGTTTATTTATTTCTCTGAATGTTTGTGGTTCACAGATGAAGGAAAGTAAACGAATGAGGTAGCTTACTGTTGTTTAACACAACACACACTGATGCACTTCACATAGGGCGATGTTGCTGCAGACAGACTGATGGCTGTATTATTACTAAAACAGATGTATTTTGTATCTATTTTTGCAATGTGGATTTTATTGTGTTGTTTGCCTCGTATTGTTACGTTTCATTTATATTTTTGCAGTACTCCTATTTATTAAAATTCTATGTTTTTACAAAATTGCTGCGTCTGTGGTCCTTGTGGCGTTCAGGAGATCTGCGGATGGTCAACACTGACCTCTTGTGTCTAAATACAAAAAAGTTCTCCAATTTCAAACTATGTGACGTAGTCTCAATGTGGCAATTTAATGCAATTAGCTTTGAGTACAATACATTATCACAATTACAGATAATTCTTTTTTTCAAACAGACCATCACCTGTAAGCACTAGTGCTATGGAATAACATTAGAAAAAGGAATTGACAGTAGCAGTCAATTTGACTGTCTAAATGGGTCCATACTATAGAGAGATTATAAATGGGTGTCCTGTGTTGGTATTATGACAATATAATAGTAAATAATATAAAGAGTGAACTCCTTCAAATGTATTCAAAGTTAACAAATTCAAATTAGATATTTGTGTTAAGGTATAATTGTATGGTATGATTTAGATACAATTTTAAATGAAGAATTGATCACTCACTTTAGAAATGCAACTTCAGCCAGTGTCTTCTTTATGTCCTTAATGTGAATAAAGTCGACATGAGGCAATGCCACTGTGTATTGTTTGTCCCAAGAATGTATTTACCATCTTGAGGTTTGTACTTCGAAGCAGGATCTGTGGTTCTTGAAGTAGTTTCAGGTTGAACTCTGGGTTTTGTCAGGGTTATCAAAGTGGCACACTTCTTTATCATGGTAACTCTAACCTGTTTTAAAGCGGGTTAAGTCTGAGCTGAGAAATCAAAAACTATCATCAGCCCAACTATTGACCAATCAGATCCCAGGAAAGGTTTACAGTGCAGTGAGGATTAATAACAAACAGCAGATATTGTATAGATGAATGGAATAGTTCTACAGTTCAGACTTTCCATGTGTCTAACTTTTTTAAAACTTCTAAGGAACAGAGTTAGAGTTTATCCCACAGAATGAATACATCACAAAATAAAATAAAAACAACAGACTCCATAGTGAGAGGTGTTTATAGAATATCATCATCACACTGTCATAGAAAATAACTCCTCTGTTGCATTTGAGTTAATACGAGTTTATTCTAAACAACGTTACATGAACTTTATTTGGACTTCATTTATTGCGATTTGTGAAATTCTTATTCACAACAGATATAGCACACGAATTATGATAGATCCTTTGGTTACAACATTATTTACAGTAACAAATGTGTACTTGTAAAGTATGATTTAAAGTTAGATTTTCTTATATTGATTATCATTAAGAATTAAGTATTCTTATCTCCATTTAATGAACATATATATATATATAATTATTCGATAAATCCCCATTTTTCCAATTAGATTTAATAGAGAAACGTGTTGAATTTAGAGGTGAAATTTGACAAGGCTTATTTTTAGCTTACTGTTAAAACATCTTGTTCAAGTTGTACTTTGAGAATTCCATGGGTGAAAATAAAATATGTAATTTGGATTATTTTTATTGAATCATTTATAATCACCATACATAACTGGCATGCGATCACTGAGGACATATATACTAAAAACACTTTCAAAATATATGAAAAACATATGATTATATGAAAATACATAGGGCAATAAATATGTATATTTACATTAATTTGTTAATCATTTGGCACAGATGAAGAAAGCGATAGATCCAAATAGCAAAAAACAAGAAATGTAACCACAAATCTTTCCTGAGCAAGAGAGAGAGAGCATTTCTTAGGGGGGAGGGGAAACATTGATAAAACATATAAAGAAATGCTTATTATTTCAAAAATTTTCAGCAAAGAATATCTTCATCCATGATGAGAATAACTATATTAATTACATCAGAAAGAACTTAAGTCACCCATGTAAAAAAAATATCAGAGAAATGTTAAAGGATGGAACGTCACGTATTTTAAGTGCTATCCAATCTTTTAATATTTGACCAAAATCTTGTGGACTCCTCTTATGTTCTTAAGTTTGATCTGACATGCTACAGATGGTACCAGGGGTGCGTTCCAGACCGGACTCGAACCCT
The DNA here is from genome assembly GCF_022539355.2 of Hippoglossus stenolepis. Taxonomy (NCBI): domain Eukaryota; kingdom Metazoa; phylum Chordata; class Actinopteri; order Pleuronectiformes; family Pleuronectidae; genus Hippoglossus; species Hippoglossus stenolepis. Next base: position 16,003,991 of record NC_061505.1, on the reverse strand, counting down.
TCTCGAGGACTCGTGAGACCGGGGACTCGGTGGAGGTGTCACCTGAGAGGCACAGCCGAGGGAGAGACATGTGGCGCAGTGTGCGCATGTTCGTCAGAGGCGGAACTGCTGAGTGCAGCAGGCAGCGGAGTCCTGCTCGGTTCATCTGACAGACATGGAGCGTCGGTGCTAGCGGCGGCGCGTGCGTGTGCGTGTGTGTGTGTGTGTGTCTCCGTCGGACCGGTCAGTACACGGGGAGGGTTCGCCCGCAACGTCGACAGGAGCTCCGCGGGAACCGGAATAACATGGTGAGTCGGCGCGACTTCATCGGTTCAGGGAGGCAGGGGCGAGATGCTAAGCTAACGCTAGCAAGGTGTATGGTTTCAGGAAGTCTCCACCTGTGCCACCTTCACCTGGCTTCTGTCAGCGGAGCCTGACGAGCTAACAGGCCGCCTAACAGCAGGCGGGGGGGACACAGTCCCGTCTCTGTCCCTGCATCCCCCAGGTATCACATACAGTCACCTAAAGGCACCCAGCACTGTTTAAATGGACGAAGAGACATGATTGTTATTCCAGGTCTGAATAACTGTCGAGCTTCCTCAGGTTTAGCGTCAGACTTTAGTTTGTGTCAACAATGCAGGGGGCTGCTATTAGCTTCCTGCCAGCAACTACAGTTTGTTCATTTTAATATCACTATGTTAGATTAGAGTACACTTCAACTGTTAAATTGTTGAATGTTAACAATCGGCCCAATTTCCAACAGTATCGTCGCAGTACACGGTTAGAGGGATGTGACCATATGTTCAGTGTACATTGTGTTCAGAAAGTATTCAGAGCTGCCTTCTGTTTATTTGCTGCTGTCGACCGTCCCAGCTGATTGGTTATTGATGAGGATGGGAGTTGGAATGAAGACGGACCTACTGTTTCTACTGGTGTCCCTGATAATGAGATAAAGGTTGTTAATGTCATCACCCAGTATCAGCATACTGGGTGAAGTGTAGTGTCCTCAGATTATTTGAGTTGGTAAGCATGATTTAAGTTCTGTTTGTGCATTTTATATTTGTGAATGGATGATTATTTTTTATTATTAACTATGAAATATATACATATGACCATGAGGAACCCTATATTTGCTCCTAGCATTTGCATTAGCCTTGCCTGTTATGCCTGAGGGCAGAGGGACACTACTGCAAAAAATGTTTACAGTTGAAATGCAATCTTACTCAGTAAGTGCTCCACAGATACTTAGGCATTACACTTCTTTTCTTTTAAAATGTCTGGTGTAACCTGCAAGACTGCATGTGTTAATAGCCGGTAGGAAAATGTCCTTCTGTAGCATCCCTAGCTTATACCCCAAGACATTTCCAATGGCAGATCATAATAATAATAATCATTATCGTTATTATTAGTGTCATCATTATAAGTATTTGGGCAGCAAAACTGAAAACTCTAATCCACTTGATGCCTTTGGTCAGCGTGGGAAAAGCTTATGTCTCAGGCATTGCAGGAGTTGGCTCTGTGCTGTGATGCTGAGGCAGATGGAGCAGGGCTCCAGCACAGTGCTGTTCGGAGGAGGCGGAGCTCAGCTCCCGGGGGCTCAGTTTAACCCTTGACTGAACAGTCTCAGCAGTGACGGCACCCGGCTACACCAAGCCCAGAGGGACGAGCATGATTCAGCCACCACCCACACAGCTTAAGCAGGCGAAAGTTTTTTCCCCGCTGCACTCAAGTCACTTGTGATACCAGTTTGTAATGTTGGCATTTAGTCTGATAACATATAAAAAGCCAAGAGTCTGAGCAATGCTGCAGAGTTGTCATAAGTCAGCTATAAACACATTAAACTTAGCACCAGCTTGTCACTACTGCACATAAGTGGTCAATAGTGGAGTTGTTGTAAATAACTAATATACATTAGTAGTACAAAGGTCATTGATATCTCTGGTTGAGCCCCAGACTTTTCTGTGTGGAGAAACGTCTTTCTCCACACATGACACTCACACCTGGGGCGCACTAGATGTGTGTCCTGAGCTTGTGTCAGGGAACGTCTTGCCATTTTTAATTTTGGCGCACATGTTTTCAGGTTAGAGCAGCCACACTGCCTGTGTGCCTGCTGCTCTTTCATGAGAATTTCATGCTGCTTAAAACATTCATGTGACAATTTATACTCGATGTACGCGATATAGTCATTTTATACATCGCATGTGGTAAAAGCCATCGAGTATATTCTATATATCGCCCACCCCTAGTCATTAATATTGATTACATGTCCTTATTTATTTGTACATACGTCGGTGTGGTTCACAGCAAAATAGAAAACGATCTTTCACCACAGTTTCATTGCCTATCTATCAAATATGTTACGTGCAGAATTATTTTCAACACTTCTCGTACTGTTTCAAAGTGAAATCTCTCTGGTGTTTCTGTTGAGCAAGATTTTTGTTGTCAAGTAAGGTCTGAATAATGCACAGCTTTGTACCGTAGAGTCCTGGCTTTTAGTTGAGCACATAGGCCTGCTTTTATTCAAGGTAATACAGCCCTCATACCAGAAACCTCATGTAGGAGTTCCACAGCAGGCACCCATCTGTTTGAGCAACAGACATCCGCAAGATGCAGCAGGTCAGTGATGCAGCCACCATGCTCTGAACACACACCTAGTGTGGCCCAAGCATTAGAATTCCTTTCCCTTCCAGTCCCGGTTGTTCCACGTCTTCAATTTAGAAAATATGGGCACTTTGGCTCTTGGGAACTTTCAGTGCAGCAGAATGTTTTGTAGCCTTACCCAGAATGACACATTACGCTTCTGAGCTCTTCAAGCTAATGAAATGGGCTATTTTAGTTTTTTTCTTTTACAGTAGATTTGTGTCACGGTTGCTTTTATTAGATTTTCTTTTATTAGAGCTGTCATAATCAAAGTCACTGCAGTATGTGACCCAGTTTCGATTCACAGCAGCCTGCTCCTGCAAAATTATTACAGCTACAGTTTCAAGTCGAATCGCCATTTATCTTGTCAGAGTATCCTGTCGGAGTGTCCTCCCTCCACATTCCCCAGCTGACCCGAGCTCACTTTACTCTTTAACAATAAACACCAACACTAATCAGAAGTTATTAGGACTCGTTCATTACTTGACGTTTACTTTGTGTAAGTTTGATTAGCTCTAGAATTTATGAGGCACGCATTTAAACTCATCGCAAAAACGCCAACATTCTGTGCAAACGCAGTTCACCTGCCAATTCCAGATGGTATTCAGTACTGTCATGAGAACTATTAAAAAGTAAAGACCTTTACCATCATTTGTAGTCAATAATAGGGCTGGGCGATTCGGCCTAAAACAAATATCGCAATATTTTTCTGATCATTGAGCAGCTGTGAATCATAGAGGGAACTCTGTGTTTTCACTGTTTGTTTTCACTGTTCTTCAACCAAGTCACTGACCGGCTGCTTCACTTGAACGCACCTTGCACCTCGCACCTCACAACACACACACACACAAGCGTCCACTCTCGCTGGAGTGAACGCCGTTCACTTTCACCATTTGTAAACTGATTAGTTCAGTTCAGCGTTCACAAAGAATATGAACAAACTCTCAATAACCATCTCTGAACTCGCGTCAACTCGCTGGGACTCTTCACTTTCTTTCTCTCCATGCTCTCTGAGTCTCTTCCCTACTAGTTCACTCCCCCGCCCATCCAGAGTTTTCTGGATGGGCGGGGGAGTGAACTGTCTCCTGTGAGAGGGGCCTGAGCGAGAGAAGCGAAACTCAAAGAGAATTTCATGCTGCTTAAAACATTCATGTGACAATTTACACTCGATGGACGATAAAGTCATTTTATACATCGCATGTGGTAAAAGCCATGATACATCGAGTATATTCGATATATCGCCCACCCCTAGTCATTAATATTGATTACATATCCTTATTTATTTGTACATACGTCGATATGGAATGTGTATAAATCCTCTTCTCATTCTTCTCCTTGTTTTAAACTGTATCCGTCCCTTTCTGTTCCTAGATGAGGTTCATGCTGCTTTTCAGCCGACAGGGGAAGCTGCGTCTGCAGAAGTGGTACACAGCCACATCCGAGCGTGACAAGAAGAAGATGGTCAGGGATCTGATGCAGATCGTGCTGGCCCGCAAACCAAAGATGTGTAGCTTCTTAGAATGGAGGGACCTCAAGATTGTCTATAAAAGGTAAAAACACTCAATCATAAATCATAAACTGCCACAAAACTTCAATTGGAGCAGCGACTGCTCAGATCCTATTATTATTATTATTATTATTAAAAACCTATAACAACCAGTACATACTGAATGAATGTCAGGTTCCACTTTGATTCATGACTTAATTTTGACTGTGTTTTACTAATGTTTATCAAAATACATGCACACATGCACACACATACAAGTGACTGCACACTAAAGCTGTCACTTTTTCCAAAAATCAATAACAAATTGGACACAACGCGGAATTCATCTGAATGTTCTTGAATTAGGTTGAACACTGACATTTTTCTGTTTGTCTATTGTGCCTTATCTGTCAGCCTGGATGGGAGGCTTAGTTGAAAAGTAAGCCGGAACAGGAAAGTTACTAGCACATTACTAGCTTACTTAACTAATAGATCCAGAAGGCATGCAATAGATCAAGCTGATAAGCAACGCCCTCTGCTAGACCACACGGCAAACTGTGTACGAATTTGAATTAAAAGTGACAGCCCCACTGTTCTGCTTTGGCAACAGGAAGAGAGGACGATGTTAGATACTGTTCATTTCTGGGCTTATATTTTGAATATACATGACTAGGGCTGCAAATACAGTGGAAACCGCTTATAGTATCACATTTGTCCTGTGCCAAAATGCTCATTATAAGCGGTTGATTACAATAACCAAATTGCATAGCTTCTGTATGACGCAGAGAGGAGCAGTAAATTACTGACATAGCCAGTGAAAACTGTCACATATAACTTTTATTGTCCAAACATGTATGTAGAGACCCAAAATGAACACTGTAAGGAGACTACCTGATCACTATAACCAAAATATTTACAAAGCATTTGTATAGGAACAATTCTGTCCTGAGTTTTTTGATCCATATCCTTAAGGGTTGATCACTATATCCGTGATCACCATAAGCGGTTTCCACTGTAATTATTTTCATCCTCTCACTGAAGTTCCAGTTGGTTTCCCGAATGATAATTTTGTCCATACATTTTTGAAAAATATGAATAATATTATATATTTCTCAAAGCCTAAGGGGACATAGTTAAAATGTCTTCTTTGCAAAATACCTGCTGATAAATCATTTTAGCTCTGTAGACAGGTCTGATGTGTGTGTGTGTGTGTGTGTGTGTGTGTGTGTGTGTGTGTGTGTGTGTGTGTGTGTGTGTGTGTGTGTGTGTGTGTGTGTGTGTGTGTGTGTGTGTGTGTGTGTGTGTGTGTGTGTGTGTGTGTGTGTGTGTGTGTGGAGACCAACCTAAAGGCCAAACACAACCTGACAAGGCAGTGCTGTTAATCTAGGTAAAGGAGGAAAAATGTCTGTGCAGATGTTAACACAATTTAGGCAACAGCCTGTAAATAAGTGTCTTATGATTTATTTAATGGTAATATTTTCACTGGGAACTGTCACACAATTCATTTTATTGGTTATTTTTCCTTTACTAAGTTAATTGCCCTTAGACTTGTCCTGACGCACAAAATAGAGGCGAGTGCTATAATTTCATATTATACTTCCTTGTTTAACTACTTAAAACACTACACTGTACTTAAGTTCATCTCACAGAGACCAACAAAAGTTGAGTAGCTGAGTTTCGTTATATTTTAGGTGGGTGGACAAGGTTAGACCCCGCATTCTGTTTTCATCGATCTAACCGCACACACGCACACACACACACACACACACACACACACACACACTCACATAAGTGAGTCAAGGCTCAGTACTGTGAGCAGAATGCAGAGGTGGACCAGCAAAACAAAGAAGCTATCGGCCTGTGTCTGTGTGCGCATGCGTGCGTGTATGTGTGGGTTGCTAGGTGGGTGATGTGTTAAGGGAATTCCTGCAGTGGAGACTGAGGGAACACTGCACTTGTAGTAGAGGATCTGCTGTTCAGCAGAAATCTCCTGTTTGCCTTTTCTCACAAGCCTTGGATTGCTTTTAAATTAAATTCCACAGTTTACATATTTATATTATATATTTATACTGTTGCCAAATTTGACAGTTGCACTTGGTCTTCGAGTATAATTTGTATAAATATATAAAATGTGTATTATCATAAATTAAAGTAATTTTGTGCTTTTGGATATTGTGATAGGCATTTTGTTGTTTTCTAATGTTTTGTCGACCAATTAGTTATTTGGGAAGGTAATCAGTACATGAATGAGAACAAATAAGTGTCCCCAGTTGCAGCCTTAAGTGAGAGTTTAATATTTTATCCAAACAGCTTATTTTAACAAGTTAACACTGTATAGAGGGGTCTCAGGTCATGCTGCCCAGATTTTCAGTTGCCATTCGGCCACTCTGGTTTGCCAGTTCGTTTGTCTAGGCTAGAGTGAAAGCTGTCAATCAAACTTTGGATGCACAAATCAAATACAAACATTCAGACCGTGAGAGCTGTGAATCCCTTATAATCTGAGAGAAAACCTCCTGCACAACAACTAGCCTAAATGTTCATTTGAGGATGCTGTGTGATGCTGTGAGGGCTTAGTCATAGGCTAATATGGCTTCAGATTTATCAACATCTAGACACTTGTTGTTGTAAAAAAGCCTGTCTGCGTATTTAAAAAAATCTAATCAAATTCAATATCTTCTTACTTTTTCAATGATTTTTTAAATTTGTGTATTTTGTAATCGTTACGTGTGGTTGCTGATTGTACACTTGGGAGTTGATGGTTTCCATATCAGACTTCAGACAGGATCTTGTCCAACGTGTTTAGTTTGTATAAAGATGAAACAGGCGGGCAGAATGTCCACTCATAGTTTAGAGAATCAGGGTTGAAGTAGTTGAGGCTAGTTTTTATGTAAACATCAAAATGGGAAGTTGAGAACGGCACACTGCTTTGTGTGTCAACAAAGACAAGCTCGTGAGTGACTTTCGCTGGAGTGAACGTCATTCACGTTAACGTTCATCATATGAAAACTGATTCGTTCAGTTCATTGTTCATGAAAAATATAATTGTTCATGCATAACACTGTACAGGGAGCCACTGAGGAGGGGCTGAAGAGCCGTGGGTTGCCGACCCCTGGGTAAGGGTTAGTGGCCCGAATTGGAAAAGATCAGATTTAATGTGACTTGTGCTGTCCACAAAGTCAGGAAAAAAACAGACCTTAGATATGAGGGGCACTTGAGCCTGCAGTCTGAATGTAGCCTTGAGTCTCTTAATTTATCACTGGTGTGTTTTATCTGAAACACACAATAAACCTATTGGATGACCATCTCCCATTCCCTTTAAAAACCAAGTGTGCTTGACCATCTGTGTGTGTTTAATGCAGTGTGTGCTCATTGTGCACCCAACTATGTAGGCGCATGTTACTGTCTTCATGAAAAGCTTCAAAGGGATAGAAAAACACTCATTATCTACTCACCACTATGCCGATGGAAGTGTGTGAGTCCACAAAACACTTTTCTAGTTTCAGGGGTGAACAGCGTTGCAGCCAAATCCAATACAATTGAAGTAAATGCCTCCATACTGCTCCTATGGTGTCATGCAACTGTCCGTAAGCCCCAACATTCAAATTCGACTTGAAACGCCGTCATTTACACCATGTCTTTAGCCTAAATATCCGCTGTAGTCCTCTTAGTTACTGCTGCAGCAACTTCAGCTATCGCGAGTTCTTGCGAGAATCGTGAGTATCGCGAGACAAGATCAGCGAGTTACTGCTGAGTGAATTTTCATTTTTGGGTGAACTATCCCATTAAGATAACAGTGAAATACTGTGTCACTGGCTTAAGACAAGGTTTATATGAAATGGTTTTCTGTTGCCTCAAGATGGCAATGCGCCTGAGCACACCTTATTTTACGATCATGGGCGCTCCAATGGGTGCAAGTGCAACGAGGATACTGGATGAAAACTGTGTCAGTCTGAAACAAACAAAGATGCTTTGTGCAGGGTGTAACGTTGGGCCCTGTATGTTTACATTTGTGTTTCTGTGAGTTTCAGTCATGTGTTGTGTTATTGTATTGATATACTGTTCTTGTGTGTGTGTTTCTTCATGCAGGTATGCCAGCTTGTATTTCTGTTGTGCAATTGAAGAGCAGGACAATGAGCTGATCACACTGGAAGTTATTCACCGCTTCGTAGAGCTGCTTGATAAATACTTTGGCAGTGTAAGTGATTAATCTCTAAATATCCCTGTGTTGTTCCTGCTCTGTTTGCAAGCTCTCTGTAGTTGATTTCACAGTTGAGGAATTCACTGTTCCTTCCAAACCCTATTGCCCAGTCCTAGTTTAGAGCAAGGATCCTACAGTCAAACATGTCTAATTCAGGTCCCAGGTCTGTTTAACATGATGTATAATGCCGAAGTGGATCTAAGAGGACCAATCCGTGATCAGACAGCACTCATCATGATGGAGCTGTTGTGTGTGTGTGTGTGTGTGTGTGTGTGTGTGTGTGTGTGTGTGTGTGTGTGTGTGTGTGTGTGTGTGTGTGTATATTAACAAACAATAATGATAAGCAATACCTACTGCTTATCAAAAGTCGTTTTTGGGGTCTCTCCATAATTTCTAAGGCCTTGACCTTGCAATGTAAAGTGATAATGTATGTAATGATTTGGCGCTATACAAATATCATTGAATTGAATTTTATTATCCTTGATTTATCAAAGCTGATTCTAAATTAGTTCCACTGTGACCTTTTTCAATCTGCAGGAAGTAAGAACAGAAAACCTGGATGCGTTGTGTGTGAAGACTTTTCCTGCAGCAGGAAGCATGAATGACCTGTGTTTTGCTTTGTACAGGTGTGTGAGCTGGACATCATCTTTAACTTTGAGAAGGCGTACTTCATTCTAGATGAGTTCCTAATGGGAGGAGAGATCCAGGACACGTCTAAGAAGAGCGTCCTCAAAGCCATCGAACAAGCGGACATACTGCAGGAGGTAAGCTTGGCTTCAGGGGTTTTATCCACCACCTCCGTCAAGAACGGTTTGATTTCCTTTCCTGATTCTGTCAGTTATCAATCAATCAGCTGTATTAGCATAGCCCATATTCACAAATTCTCAGTTGCCTCATAGGGCTTATCGAGGTGTGACATTATGTGAGCAGATTATCACAAAACATCTGGTAAAAAACTATTCCATGGATCTGTAGGAGCGCACCCAGCTACAGCAAGGTGTCATGAAGCCTTGTTGTTTTCTCTCTCTCTCTCTTCGGGTTTCTCGAGATGTCTCAGGAACGCCTTCAGGGAACTTCTTCAAATTTAATACCAGTGTTCTCTTGAAAGGATAAAGTGGTTAGATTTTGGTGCTAAAAGTAAAAAAAATTCAAGGTTACTAACAAACAAACACATTTTAACTCAATAGTTGTTTGATAACGTGACAAATTTTCAGATAAATATCTCACTGGATAAAATGGGCATTTTACAATCAAAAAGTCAAAGGTCAATGTCATTGTGACATAATACTCTACGAAACCATTTCTCTGTCGATGGTTCAACACAGGAGGGAAGATTGTGACCATATTAACTGCAGTAAACTGAGTGGTTGCTGGAGGCAAATAACTGTGAGGCCAGAATTCTAAAACCCATCATTGATCTAATTTGCCTTTTTAGATAATCTTTTACTTTAACAGATGCAGTGCGAACACAATCATTCTAATTCTCTTTCACAATCCAGACACAGTGTACTCGGTATGTAAGTTCCGAGGTGTGAAACCCAGCCTCAGGTTATCATTTATTGAAGCTGTGGGAGGAACGTGAGAGCACCACGGTCTCTGGCCTGACTGATGTCGTGATTCGTGTCTGTACCTCTGAGAGCTAGCACGCTGAATATAATGTTGACTTAATGACTAAATATAATGATGTAAAAAGTGTATACGTTCTTTTTTTCATTTTCATATTGTAACTGAGTAATTCATTTTGATGTCTCTGTGTTCCCCTCTGCAGGAGGACGAGTCTCCCAGGAGTGTGTTGGAGGAAATGGGCTTGGCATAATACACAGCGTTGTTGTGAGAGATTATAGATACTAAGGTAGAGAGCTGGATGTGAGGGGATGGGGCAGCATCTGGGATTGCACTGTCTTGGACTGACTGACTGGCTCTGTGTATCTGTGGCTCTGGGGACTGATGTTGAACCAGGGAAGAGACTCAGTTAAGAGTGGAAGAACCTTACATTGCATTGACAGGCCCTAAAGCTCTGTGTGTGTGCGTGTGTGTGTTTGTGTGTGCGTGCGTGTGTGTGTGGATGTGTCTGTGTGTGATGTAGGCATAGGGTGGAGGTAATGAGTTACACTTAAACTAATATGTGGCTTTGGGGGTGGGGTGTTTTTATTTAAAAGGAGGGAAGTGGAGTTTGTCTTTGCTGTAAGTAAGTAAAGATAAGAAGCCACAGAGGAAACTGCTGTCTGAGTCACTATGAGGCAGGTTTGCAGTTTGACTGAAGAGAAGCAGGTTGAACTGTCACATCTTGTCGAGAATAATCGTGAGTTACTCTGATTGTGGACTGGTCATTAGAGTTGTGAGACAGACAAAAAAGGAGGACATCACTGAAGTGGTGAGTTTGATGTCGCTCTACATGTTTTCTATTTTAAATAATTCTCATGAAAGATCAAAACCAGCAGTGAGTTTGTGCAGCCCTGAACACTTTAACATCCCTCCTCTGTCTGTGGCTCTCAGCCACAAATTCACTGATTCCTACGTAGGAGGAAAATCTTAAATAACAACAGCTCATAGATATATTTTTCCAAAAGGTTCAGTAATTTCCAAAAATGCTACAGGGGAATGCTGTAGTTTTAATAATTATTACTAAAATAGGAAAAAATAATCAATTTGTTGGGTACTACTGTATTTGCAGTGACTGATTAATTCATATTTGTGGCAGCAGGACGGTGTGTGTGTGGGAACATGTAAACTACAGTGCCTGTTGTCAATGATGGAAAATGTCACCTAATGGAGCAGTGTGTTACTCTTGGGAACAATGGAGCTCTGTGTCTCTGAGGAATGAGCTATATCGCACAAGTGAACACGAACTGTTTAGTATCACTTCATTATCAGTTTTGACCTGCACATGAGATCTGTTGACGTTGAGACAAATGTAGAATATCCCCAGATGTTTAAAGTAAAATTCTGTCAATGCAGTCCTGTTTTGGTAACCATGATTTGCCATGATTCTTGTTGGTTATGGTTATGTAATAATGTACAAAATAATTGACAAACTGTGCAATCTGCAGAACATACAGGATGGTCATTGTCGCCCATTTCCATTTATTACAGCAGAACTTGTGCTCAAATCATTTATCACCTGACGTTTTCTCTGTAGTTTTAAGTCTGGGAAATTTATTTTATAGTTTTATCCATTGTTCCTATCAGCTACTCCAAAGGACAACCAAACAGATCCCAAATTTAACTATTTAACGTGTTTCTGAATTGCCAGTTTGGATGAGAAACACAGTGCAGTGCATCATGTTGTAAAAGTGCAAATGCTAATGATCACTGTTCCATTCAGATGTGAAGCAGGAAGTAGCTCTGAGGGAGGACGTGGACATTGGGGCGATAACATTCACCTTCATTCTCTTACATCAGAAAGCCATATGAAGTCATTGTATCCTCAGAACTCAGCAATGCAGAGATGTAAGAGCAACATGATCATAACCGACAGGACTCAGGGCTATAACTACGCCAGACAGAGTTTGGTTTTGTATTCTTCCATTTGTGATTGGCCCATCTCACCCAACACACTCGGTGAGGAAGTGCATTGTGGAATCATAAATAATGAACCAAAGACGGAGCCTGTTCACACATGAGCCGTTCAAATGTACCGCGAGTGGACTGATGTACCAGATGAGATGGAAATGTCCAATCTGTCTTATGCAATTTTACAAGGTGCAGCTGAGAATCACATTCCACCAAGTTTTCCTCCTGACAGCAAACACTGGTGGATGAAAAGAAGCAAGGTTCAGTGTTGGAGTTGGGACTTGACTTTGTCCCGCTGGCAAATCACCTGATGATTGAATTCAACGATATTGTGCGAAAATGGTCTCGGATGTTTCTTATGTTCCCCTAAATATTTTTTACAATGTTTTTAATTATTCATCTCACTGTGCAGTTTTATTGGTGTTGGTAATCTAAGTTTGATGTGTTTTGTGAAATTCAGGATGAGCTCCCAATGCTATACCAATAGAAGTAAAGGAAAAAAAATTATTAAAATGTTGCTATTTCTTTGCAAGCTGTCATATTCATGTTCACTTATCTTATTTCCTCAGACAAGATGAGGTCTTTAAAAGCGAAAATGTGTCGCAGGAAGTGATTTGTCAGCAAATATTCACGAGCTTACATCAATATGTCTGGAATTAATGATCATTTCAGTGATTATTTCTTATTCGGTGACCATTTAGTGAGACTTTCTGCTGCCGAAATCTCTATTTACTCTGACAGTGCCGGTACTGTAAATACTGTCATTATTTATTTATGTTTCTAAAATAGGGTCCGGTGTTATGGTACTATAGGAAATATGTATCATCGCTCATTTTATGCAACTGAAATGGTCAAAAAAATCTTTGCTAAAAATGCTTGTCAGCTATATCACTGTAAGCTGCCATTTTCTAGGGTTTTGCCACATTTTCCCAACCCTCTGTAATTCGATGTTTGTCATTACACCTGGATATCAATTATACAACACTCTCAGGAGCTTCGTCTCATTTTTATGAGAAAATAAATTTGATTTTCACTCATCAGATTCCTTGGTTACAATGTTACAACGTCTCTAAATCTGTAAAAGACTGTTGGAAGATGATGGATGGTGGAAGATTTTAGTGAAGCTCAAAGTTTGGTATTCTTCTCTCCGGGGCTTTGCTGCCTTCCTTAGAAAGCTGTTGGTTTTAAGACTAAATGCAATACGGAGAGGATGGAGTTCAAAGATTTGAATGTGTGAATAATCCTTCAGATAATGATGGTTGGAGTTTGTGTTTGTGGGTCAGGAAACTTTCTGTTGTGGCAGTCAAATCCTCAGCTGTTGCCATGTTCAGTCCTGTTTACCCTGTGGTTAAATCAGTAAATATTGTGGTGTCTGAAAATAATCCTATTGCTCATCATGAAAACCTAATTTAAGGCTGCATATGAAAGTACTATATAACACTGTTGTTGTATTGGCTTGTCACTGCAACAGTGTCCTCTCCAGGAAAGTGCTACACCCTCAAATGACCTCCCATCTTTACGCCTTAAAAGACCGAGGGCGGGGTTTCTCTGCTCAACCCTGATTGTTCGTCCATATAGTAGACATACGCACACATTGGTGTAATTCATGACCATTGGGCGATCGAGATCGTCATAACGACAACCAATCAGTTTCCTACAACATAGCTGGCTTTCATGGTAAAGTGCTAGGCTAGCTGGCCATGCAATAATAAGTAAAGTACACAGGAAAGTAACTTTACAAGCAGATACCATATACATACCAGGCTCACCAGCTATTTCAGCCTTCCAGGCTCATTTAGACATATCATGATTTGATTGGCTGGTTGCCTGTGCTGCTGCTAGAAGAGTTGAGCTTCTCTAAACAACTACCACATTGCTATGCAATCAAAGTCAAGCAGCGGAACCATAATGACGTTCGACAACACGTGACATCACCACGTTCACAGTTGAGGAGCAGCGTCTCTTTGGAACCCTCCAGTGTGCTCATTCAGCTCCTTAAGGCCTTAACATGTGATCTGATTGTTTTTTCTCCACTGTTAGAGAGGATGATTCACAGTAGAACAAGTGAAAAAGATGGCCATGGACATATAAGACTAAAAATATGTTGAGTTATGATCGGCTGCAAAACGATACGTGGACCAGCGTTCAGGAGAAGTGAATGCGAATCAGAATTTTGATCGAAGATATTGTCTTTGTGTGACCTTGAGGGCCTTCATACGTTTTATACAGTACACCATCTAAAGGCAAACATGTCTCTGCTCTCATAACCTCCTGCCTCCCTGATCTCCTCCAACAGTCTAGTTTCTCTGTTGTATCTTTTTAGTCTCTCTGAAGTCATGTGTCACTGCACTCTGTTGTTCACGCATGACACAATGAATGAGATTCAGACTCTGCCTCATGTGGCCACTTGCGGTATGACGTGATAGTGGTTTGTTTCCCAAAGTTCCAAAACCAATGGCGCAGAGTTCCTGCTGTTCCACACTCTGACAAGCTCTTCTCTTGAAGCGTGCCGATCCCTTGATCCTCGTCCCTGCTTCCTTTTCATTGGAGTCCGCGCCCACTTTAAGATTTTTTACCTGACTAAGGTTGTATCATTAATCTCTTATGCAATGCCTTGCAATGAATGTTGTAATTTTCTTGTTTTGAAATGAATTCAAACAGAGTGAAGATTTTGAATTGGAATCTCCTGTTAAAGGTTTTTTGGTTCTTTTGAGGAAGATGAGCTGGCGTGTGGTGGGGCCCTAGTGTAGGAAGGCTAAAGGGACTCAATGTGTGAATGTAATTTTATAAAGAAATAAAACATTTTAAGCTAAATCAAACCTTTTGTTCCTGATGTGTTGTCAAATCAGCAGGTACTGCACATTAAAATATGTTCCACAACACCAGTTGTCTCCTAATTGTTGCATAATTCCAAATGTTTTATACACACATTTTTGTGCTAAGGACACACAAACTTAACCCACATCTATTGGACACCTTCCTTAATAATTCATATCAAGTGGGCTGGCAAGTCAGTCTGATACAGCATTTTAGCCTTTTGTGACTGTCCCCCCAAGCATCAGTTATTTTTTTCAAAATGCCTTTTAACTTACAGAAGTGGCTGAGAAGAAATCCCAATATGCAGCATCTAACAACACAACGCCTACACATTTCAACAATGTCCCAGGAGATAACTGCGGAAAAGAAATGAATACAGAGTAAGCATGCAGTGTTGCATCACCAGTTTAAGCAAATCCCTAATATTTTACAAGCAGCAGTGTAACATGTGCACATACACATGTGACTCTATTGTCACCGCTGAGTTAAATACTCTGTAAATTTAAAACTAGGCTTTTTATAAACATACATGTGTTTAGAAATTTCAAAAATTGGATTCAAAGCTTTGAAAATAAGATCTGAAATATTTGCTTTGTCCGTTTCAGAATAGAACATAGAGTATGATCCTTTCATCACATTATACATCAGGGGGTTTACGGCCATGTTTGGTAACTGTTACCATCAGAACCTTTCCAATGGATACAACTCAGACCTTCAGTGAAAAAAGGTCTTCAATTACAAAGACACAACATTGTTCACTTTGGAATTAAAGCCACCTTGAAAACCCACAACACCTTTTTGGGCTCATTTGCACAAACACATTGGTGAGTATGTTGAGCAGTAACATTTACAATTATATCACAATAAAGTCAGTTTCAATCCTGTCAAAGAACAAATGAAAATCAATCAATCAATCAATCAAATTTTATTTGTATAGCCCATATTCACAAATCACAATGTGTCTCATAGGGCTTTAACAAGGTGTGACACCCTCTGCCCTTAACACTCAACTAGAGTCAGGAAAAACTACTAAAATGTTTGGGAGAGAGCAAGTTATGTGCTTAACTTGATCCTGATTACAGAGTCGGAGAACTTTTTCTCAGGCCCAAATATAAACCATTCTGAGATTATACCCAGCAAACATTAAGATGTTGAAAAAATGTTAGAATGATGTTGTCAGGGGTTGAAATATAAAGCCAGAATTAGAGCTGAACCAGGATGAAACATAATCAATCATTGAATTTGGACAGTTGCTTGTCCTGCAAACATAATTTAAATTGAAAAAGTACTTCATAACCCTTTTTATAGGAAGAGTTTGAATTTCAGTTCAGACTCAATGGGTGGAACGGACATACAGACATCCGATTCAAACATGAACTGATGTCAAACATTCCAATACTCCAAGGCAGAAAAAGAGTTCAGGGGTCCAGTGGCACACAAACCTTGGCAGAGAAGAGCAGTGGTTAGATGGCAGGCCGGCGGTGAGAGAAATGAGCCGTCCAAATTAACAGAGATCGGACAAAGTTGGCCGAAATGCTTGAATCAGATGGTCTGTGATGATCTGACAGTAGTACTGTTCCAGCTGGTCCTTAAGTACTGTGACAGGTGGGGGGGGATTGCTGAATAAGATGCAGGTTTTGAAGAGAGTTGGCCAGCAGCACCACATTATACAGGAACAGAAGCAGAACAGGGACAAAGTAGAGAACACACTTCCAGGCAAAGATCCTGTTGAGGTGCCAACACTCCTGAAAGTAAGGGTATGAATGTACACCTGCATATCATTTAAAACATGTGTCAGGTGAAAGGTTATGTCATAGACCTGTCGTCAATCCCCGGGTGGATGCCTCTCTCTCTCCCCTTAGCTTTCTCTCTCTGTCTGTCTCTATCTCTCTATCTTTCTCTTTCTCTATCTTTCTCTATCTCTTTCTCTTTCTCTTTCTCTATCTTTCTCCATCGTTCTCTTTCTCTATCTTTCTCTATCTCTATCTCTTTCTCTTTCTCTTTCTCAACCTTTCTCTTTCTCTTTCTCTTTCTCTATCTCTATCTCTATCTCTATCGCTATCTTCCTCTTTCTCTTTCTCTTTCTCTTTCTCTATCTCTTTCTCAATCTTTCTCTTTCTCTTTCTCTTTCTCTATCTCTATCTCTATCGCTATCTTCCTCTTTCTCTTCCTCTTCCTCTTTCTTTCTCTTCTCTATCTCTATCTCTCTATCTTTCTCTCTCTATCTTTCTCTCTCTGTCTCTCTCTCTCTCTCTCTCTCTCTCTCTCTGCAGGTGTATCTGACTCCAGAGCTGCAGGATTCAGAAAACAACAACTATTATTATTATTATTATTATTATTATTATTATTATTATTATTATTATTATTATTATTATTATATAAATTGTTGCATCTTTACATCCATAATTAACACTCGTATTGTTTTCATGATAACAACTGGTCTGTCAGAGCTGAACCCTGATGGAGCTGCTCCTGGTCTCCTCTCAGCCCCTGACAGACAACAGATGAAATGCACATTCATTCAGTTGCCCGTGTTCATTCAGCAGCCCCAGCACTGCAGCTAATTGGCTCCACCAAAGAGGGGGGGGGAGAAGGGTGGGTGCGTGAGGGTTTGCTGAGAAATCTTATGAATGAAACCCAGCCTGGTGACGTCAATGGGGACCGTTTGACGCATGAATCACGTGAGCCACGAGGGTGGCGGTATAAAAGAGCCGCAGCCGCTGCCCGTGGTCCTGAAGACAGACGAGCAACACGCGGGATCCTCGGGAGGGACGCGTAAGGAGAGACACCGCAACTCGGCAACAAACAAACAACAACAACAGCAGTGACGACACGGAACATTAGACAACAACAACGGCTGTGAGCGTGAGAGCTGGCACTTGTAGCAGATCGGAGGCTGACGTGACGAGGAGGGGGACCTGGAATCCTCCCACGCAACTGCAAGTAAGTGTCAACTTGAAGCGACTTCTCTTTTTTCGGAGGGAAATCTGATTATTAATACTGAGAATTATTAAAACATCTCTAGTGTTGTTTATTTATTTTTTTTGTTTACGTGCACGAGTTCTTTTCACATAAAAAAAAAAACGTGCAGAGAAGGGGACCTTTACTTTGATTGTTGGGCTGCAGGAGATTACAAATTCCTTTTAGATGTATGAGATATGACTTGTGACATCTTTTATTAATCACATGAATTCAATTCAACAGCTTTTTACAGTCAATTGTTTACAGTCACGCAATTATTATTTGGTTGCATGATTTGCATCTCACGTGGAGGGTGAATCTATTGTTTCATTGACTTGTCATATTCCTTTGTTTATGGTTTATGGTTTATGGTTTATGGTCACCACAGAGGTAGACCTCTTCCCCCAAAATCGTCGTCATTGTCATCATCATCATCATCATCATCATCATCATCATCATCATCATCGTCATCATCGCAATTACCGTTGCATCCTGCCCTCATTACGTTGACTCACTTTGCCAAAAATAACCTGAGTGAAAAAGGAAGTAAATGACACTGCTCTGTGTACATGAGTGACATTAGGGTGCAGTAATGCTGACAGAAAAAAAGGTTAGGATACCACAGAGATGATGACAGATCCTTTGACGTATCCAAATGTCTTCATAATACTGACGCCCCTGTCGGTTGGGGGATATTACACTGTCTGTGTAGGAGGGGGAGGGGGACTCCCCTGCTTTCTGCTGATTCCTGCCCCCCCCCGCCAGGAGCCGATTATTCATCTGCCTTGCTCGTTTAAAGTGTAGTGTGATCTGCTTAGGCTGGAAGCCCACATGCGCAGCAACATGTGACAGATGCACCCAGCCAATTCAGTTTGTACATAGAACATTCGATCAGTCACATTAGATGCTGTGTATGTTAATAATTCATTGTATTGCACATCGCACTTCACACATCCCCTGCATTTTGCCTCGCCTGCAGAATATGCCCTACTCAACCAGTCTGTTGGCCTGGTATTGGCTTTTCCTGTTCTTTTTACATTAAAAAAAAAACAAAATTCCACTGGGAAATTTTAACACATTTCATCCGTAAACAAATATTTAAAAAAAATATATAAACTAACCCAGCAGTGAACATCCCTGCACTTGTTGCCGTCATGAATTGAAGATTCAAGCAGCAGCGTCAGGAGCTGTCCTCGGTGCTGAGCTCCATCAGCAAAATGGCATTCCAGTGTCGCAGCAGTGCTGCCTCCTTGTCCCGAGGAGACACATCCCTGCATGTGTTCATCTCTCCCTGCTCTGCCCACACCTGATCAGCTGCATTAGGGCTTTCCAGTCAATCAAATGCTAGTGCCTTCTTGATCGTCATTGGCCAAGCACTCAATGACCGCGCGTCGGAATTCCAAATAGAGCATTTGGAATTGGTGGTTTCACATGTGTAATATCACATTTGACAAGAGGAACAAAACATGTCATGGGAGTTTTTGTAATACTATATGCAGCATTGTTGCAGTTCATAAACAGTGACCTGGGATTCCATGTGATCCATTATGAGAAGTACAGAATACGTTCTCAATACCTTGCCAAAATACAAAATGTACCTTTTTTGTGTTATTCATGATGTTTTTTGTAGTGTTTATTTATTTTTGTCCTTTTTATGATCCAAAATGAATGCACAGAGGAAGCATGCATGAACAGTCACTTGATTTAAAGCACCTGCAAGGTTTTTTTTTAACTGGTTATGAAACTGGTCTTATCTTAATATTGCTGCCTCTTTATGACCTACAACAACCAATGAGAGAATGAGGGAGAAAATTGGCTTTTTCTATAAACTATTGTCAATTTCTTTGGATGGGACGGTTTCCCGCAAAGTGACAGCAACGATTTACGACAGTCAGTCTGGAAAAGCCTAGTTTAGGCATCCCATTCCCATTCCAAAATCAAATTGCTTACTTATCAAAGTATCACATTTATGTCCAGAACTGTCCACATTTTGGAATCCTTGCTTCCTACAATATCTGTGCTTATCAGCCGAAAGTTAAGATAAGGGGGAAAAAACAGGCACCTAAAGCTCCAGTCTCATAATTGAATGTGAGGCATCCTAGTCACTCATCTGCCACCCTGACCTCCACACCCTTACTTTCTGTCACTCCACATAAACACACTACTTCCTGTATTGTTTAATTAATGAGGAGTGGAATTCCTTTTTTGAGAAACTGAAGATCTGTTTCTGTCTTCTCTCTCCTCCAGACATTTCTGATCGCCCTTGCTACTCATAGCAGGTCCAGTTCTGAGTGGCCATGACTGGGTACCGTAATGCCTCAAGTGTCCTTACCCTCCTGGTCCTCCTGACAGGGGCTTCCTTCCTCCAACTGTCCAGCCCCAATCCTATCAAAACCCCTGGAGAGATTCATAGCCCATATAGAAATACTCCTCCTGGGCTGATGGTGTCAGGAGATGGGGAAAGACGGGATGAGGAGAGACGGTCATTAAAGAAAGAAGAGGCAGAAGCAGAAGAGGAGCTCTTTAAAGACGTGGATCCCAAAACACTTGCAGCGGTTTTACTGGAGGCACTAAATCACTCACAAGTAGAGAGAAGGATGGAGGGAGAGGCGCACGAAGGGATAGAAGAAGAGATCAAAGCCGAGAGAGGGGAGGTTAAAAAAGAGGAGGAATACAGACAAGTGAGAACGATGGAAGGATCCGACCGAGACAGAGATGGACGACAGGAGTTAGAGCTGCTGATGGCCACGCAGGGGAGGGAGCAAGAAAGAGAGGAGGAAGAGGAGAGGAAGAAAGCTCAGGAGGAAGAGGAAAGGATGACTGAAAAGGTGACAAGTCGTACCACAAGTCAGACAGTCCAGGTCCAAACGGAACAGCAGCCCACAAGTCCAGATAGACAAGTGGAGAATGAGAAGGGTGCTGCTCCCCAGCAGGGACCAGCCGGCTCTGAACAAGGCAACAATGAGGAGGAGGAGCAGCTCAGTCCAGAGGAGCTGAGGAGCCTTGAGACCATGATGAAGGAGTTTCCTAGTTTGGACACAGCCACTAAGAGGAATGGGGATTCAGAGCAAAACCAGAGAGAGAGCCGAGGTTACAGTAACCAAAATTACATCATACCAATAAATAAAGGTAGCAACCTTGCCATGTCGAAGAAGAAACTGAAATGGCAGGAGGAGACGCAGAAAGCCCTAAGTCTACCAACATTCAAGGGAGGCAACTTTATGGATGACTTCGATGACAGTAACTATGGCAATAATGCCGCACAGTCTCAGCCTCCAGCAGAGCAGGAGGGGATGGAAGAAGACGAGCCAGAGGAGGAAAAGGAAGACGAGGAGGTGCTGAGTCCAGAGGAGGAGGAAGTTCGGGCCAAAGCAGAGCAGGAGGAAATGAGGAGGCAGGCAGCAGAGGCACAGAGAGCCAAGATGGAGGAAGAGAAGTTAGCCGACATCGCCTCAGACATGCTGCTGCGCTACATGGTCAAACAGAATAACGGGAACAAGAAGTACAGTTCATCTCTGTCCAACGCTGCAGAGGACAAGAGGTCTGACGAAGAACAGGAAACGGCCGAGGAGGACGATATCGATCCTCAGACTATTGACAAGCTGATCGAAATTTCCAGCAAGCTACACCTTCCTGCCGATGACGTGGTGGACATCATCAGTGATGTGGAGAAGAAGAAAAAGAAAGACGTGCCACCTGAGCTCACGTCACGATGGCAACAACCTCTAACTCCCCTGTCGTCTTCGTTCTCATCCAACAACGGCTTCTCAACGTCACAGATTACCACCAAGCAAAATAGCCCGCCTGTATCAAAGCTATCCTCCCCCGCTGCTAATCTCCTCAAAACCTGGTTCCAGGAGAAAACATCCGCAAAATCACAGGATCGCTGGAGCAAGCCTGTAAACCCTCTGCTAGCCAGTCAAAATCCATGGCCCAAACCTCAGAAGGCTTTGTCGGTCAAACAGGACCTCTGGCACAAACCCCCCAAGTCTGTTTGGAGTGGCTACCCTTCTTACCCCTTCGTTTACCCATTCTACTACCAGAGGAAGCCCTACCCTGACTACTACCCCTTCTATTATCCAACTCCCCCCAGACCCAAGCCCCGTTACTACCTCCCCAAACCTGCTCTCACCCGCAACAGCTACCTTGGAAATTCTGCGGATGATGCTAACAGGTTCCCCCCCAGACGTCGTTATTACAGCTGGATCCAACCTCGGCTGAAAACCCCACCCGCAGGAATTCAACAGCAACCCTACTACAGCAGCTACCCCCTCCCGTTATACCCACGCACATTTCAGCCAATTCCCAAACCACGCTCCCCTCCTCGAATGCCAGTAATCTCTCCTCAACAGAAGCAGACATATTACTCAGGCCTGGCACCGGCAGTGATGAGGAAAGACGATTATTATGTGGCTGGAAAGCAGTCAGACAGCAGCAGCCGTGACGATCTGGAGAAGTACATACAGCAGATACTCCTGAACAGACCACGGATGTTGGACTGAAGCACGGACACGAGCGGGAATAGGGGAAATGGAAAGGAGGAGAGATGAACAGGAAAGAGTGTATTTCTTTATGTTGCTGATTGTTCGGTTTTGTTTTTCACACGTAACAACTTTCTTTCTAATATTTGGGTTGGTTGTTATTTGGACAAGGACAATACAGAGGACCTTTTTTTTCCCAGAAGTAATCTGGATAAAATGAAACTTTGGAGGGGAAATGAAAAGGAAAGATACACATCTACTCTCCTCCTGTGTGAAGGAGGGAGAACCAGGATGAACGTGGTCCGGTGGAAAGCACGACATGGCAAAGAATTGTATCATGCAAGAACTTCTCATCCAAATTTCCAGCATGACAACTTTCTCCATTTGGACATTTTAATATGCCAACAAAGGAGGATGCTTAAATATCTTGTGATCTGTACCTTTAAAAAAAAAAAATATATATATCTATTTCAGAGTCAGATGAATCGTAGGTTGTGAAGACGGCTGGTGGAATTTCACTGTAAACACACACAAGAAGAACATTTGTGGGATTATCTCAGGCAGGGAAACATTCTAAAAAGATTTCATAACCCATAATTCATCAGAAAAGAATATGCACAACTGAGCCAAAAGTATGTGGACCCCAAACATTATATATATAATATATAAACACAACAAATAGGGGTTCTGACACAGTGGTCATTCATCAGCTACACTTACGGCCTCCGC
Organism: Hippoglossus stenolepis; assembly: GCF_022539355.2. NCBI lineage: Eukaryota > Metazoa > Chordata > Actinopteri > Pleuronectiformes > Pleuronectidae > Hippoglossus > Hippoglossus stenolepis. The sequence continues at coordinate 15,981,187 of NC_061505.1, read as the reverse complement.
CCCCAAACCAGACCCACAATTCAGACACAAAAGCTGAAGAGAACACTGATGTGGGGTCATGAGGTCTGGCCCGTCCCAAAGGTGTTGGATGGGGTTGAGGTCAGGGATCTCGAGCAGGACAGTCAGGTTCTTCTCACCAAACTGGGACACCATTTCCTCATGGACATTTTACGAGTGGGGGGGGGGGTATCGCTGAGTTGAAACACAACTTGGCTCAGACAAATTGTCGACACAACATTGGAATCTCTATGAGAGCTAAAAAATATCATTGTATGCTAGTGTGGGTGTCCATATACTTTTGGCCATATTATATATATCAACCCTTGGCCAATTCACCGTATAGAAATAAAATCAACATCACACATAAACTGGGACTGGCCTCATGTCAAAGTCACTCCCCTGTTCTTGTCTTTTAAAATGAATATATTTTATGCAAATATATCATTTTGTATTATTTGTATAAAAATGCAGCAAAACAAACCTCATTAGAGGAGCACCTTTTCATTACGCATGGTCACACATACCCACCAAAGCTCTTTATCATGAAATATAATGTACCAAAAAGCTTATTTCATACAAGGGCAGTGGAAGCCACGCTAACACCACTGTAATGGCTCGGATGACTCACCCTTTTGCATAACTTCAATTACCTTGTTGCCATGGCACCCAAACCCTGGCCAAACTCCATACAGTTGACACCTACAGAGGAGAATGCAGAGGTGGAGGCACGCCGTTCTTTTACCAAACAAATGCATTTTAAAGGGGGAGACGGATTCTATATTTTCTATTGTCAATAAAATCCCATGAGAAAAAAAGTAAGATTGTGTTAGTGGCTTTCCACCCCTGACTGTTGCTCTTAGTCCCAAAGCCTGAGACCTCGTTTTTTAAAACAACGCCCCTCTACGGTTGAAAGATACCTGCCCAAAGTGTCCCTTAAGCCCAAAGCTCCCATCAGCGCAATGAAGACCAGTTTGATGTGATCTCACTTATACATCATTTGTTTTTCATTCATCATCATCATTACCCCCAGAGTCTATTTTTAAATCTTATTTTTTAATCATTTTTCTAAATGTTTCATAATCCTCATTGATACATTTTATACACTTGTAGGTGGGAAAGTTGTTTCCAAATTGAGCAGAAATCTGCTGCCTTACATGTCACTGTGACATTCCGCCCATGGTGCTCTTTATTTGTCTTCTGTGCCACTTGATATCGTCCATGGGAGAGAGGCTGCGACCTCTTCTGTAAATGGGAACCCGATGGGATGATGAACACAAATCTCTGATTCCCACCGAGGATGGGAACAGTTTGCTCATATTCAGCTGAATCTGTTCAAGCCGCAGTTTGTTAATTATCATGAATCATGCATCTCACGCCTCGGGTCGGACGACAGTGTTTTAACAATTATAAAATGTGCAAAAAAAGGACTGTACTGCTGAGATTTCCTTTCTCTTCTTAAATGGCTACTGATGATCAGTAATCAATAAACTGTTCTTTTTCTCCCTCTTCCCTGTTTTTCAAATATGTCACTGGGAGCTGGAGCAAATGTTACTCTTCGGACTGTAGGTGTTGTCTGACCTTTGTGGCCGCCTGTTGCTAAGTGACGAGCAAACCTCAGCATCTGTGTTGCCAGGGCCTGGACAGAATCATGGCATCGACAATCTAGCAGTGAACAAATTAGTCAAGGTCATTCGTCAAACATAAGAAAGTGAACTGAATTGAAGAAACAAAGCTTTTTGTACATTTTGGGTTTTATTTACCTGCTGTTTTTTTCGATAAGACTGATGAGGAATTTACAGAATAACAAAGAGAAAGGAAGATAAAAGGGATGTGGGGGTAAAGTGTCTGCACGTTTCTCTATACTTGCATTTAAATTCTTTTTTCGTACAAGCATCAATTAAAAAAAGCATTAAAAAAATCTTAAAGCTAACAGAAACAATGACATTGGTGTACCGTATGATCAATGTTTGAGTCATGTATGCGGCGAGTATTGTCCATGGTCTTTCTAGATGTACCTTGTTGTAACCATCGTAATAAACATGCGTTTGCTGGATGTTTAGAGGCGCATATCAATGACTACTTTGGCTGCGCGTAAAGAAAGAAATAAAGTCAACTATTTTTATTACCAAAAACGCTTCATTGTGGATACAGATGATTGTATGTGAGTCAGTTATTTCAGGGGCTCATGGACGTGTTACAGGAAAATTGTTGAAAACTCACCTTAGTTAAAAGTTACTATTGTATAGGTTCAAAGTAAATGGTAGATGGTCTGTATTTATATAGTGTTATAACTAGTTTTGTTTCACACATTCATGTATGAATCTATGTGCAGCACTTCCTGCATCACACAGTACCCACACACTGCCGGTACAACCGTCAGGGGCAACTCCGTTCAGTATCTTGCCAAAGGACACTCACATGGCCCATGTTCGGGGAGAATGGGATCAAACCGCCAACGTTTTGGTTTGTGGACGACCAGCTTATACCTCCTGAGCCACAGTCGCCCCTCTGTAATATGTATGTTACACTAGTGAGTGAAATGACTCTGTGGGACCACTGAGCATTCATATTTTAGGCAATCATCCTGTAATGGATTTTATGAACACGAGAACTCGCGACAGTAACCGCAGCTAGCGTCCTTTCTGGCTGATCTCTTGACACACTTCACCCAGCCCTCCATTGGCATAGAGGTGAGTCGAGATAATGAGTGGATTTTCATTTTTCGGTGAACTATCCCTTTAAGCTCAGCGCAGGAAACCCAATTGGAAATGGAAATTCAAAGTGTGAAAATCCGGGCAAGGCAGCAGAAGCAGGAGGAGTAAACACCAGGGAGAGCTGGTGTAATTCCCGGAGATGGGAAACACTGCGGTGCAGGATGTAAGATCAACAGACGTTAAAGGAAAAAGGTTCCAAAATATAAAATGAAATAATATAGAGTGCTGAGAGTCTTGACTGCTAGTTGCCGCTCATGGCTTTAAATTTAGATGAACCCACAAACGGCTGCTTGTGACCATATTTGACCTGTTTTTGTTTAGTAACTTGCATCAGTAGTTCCTGCACTGTCAATCTCACTGTCACTAGATTGACTATCAGAGTAGCTCCCTCAGTGATGTTCTGGTACATTGCGACTGACCCAGTCTCCTACGTGGTGAATAGATCATGAAACATAAATCCAATCTATTGTTCAGAATGACAGTCCTCTGTGATCCCTGTGTAGGCTGAGGGCTGGTCAGACGGTAACTAAAGGCATGGTGGAACAGAGAGCAGGATTGTTCTTGCCTTTGAAAATGCCATGCTGCTCAGAGGTGGGGTGTTCAGCAGGGTGATTGGAGGTTAGGGCTGAGTGCTGCGGGGATGTGCAGCCACCCACACAGACCAGTGACCACACATGTAGGTCTGTGTCAGTGTTTGAGAAACACTGAGGTTGTTTGAGAACGAGCCGGCTGATTGAAGGACTGTCGAATTAAGTACGCCATTTCCACCTGAGAGCAGACGTGGGAACTCTCTCTATCTGTGCGTGTGTGTGCGTGCGCGTGTGTGTGTCACAGATGCACAAAGATAAAAGATGGAAATGATAAATGGGACATGCATTAGTTGATGAGGCTTTCCAAGCAGAACTGGAGGTAAGGAAGAGACACGGGATTAAAATAAGTATCAAGCTGAGCTGAAATAGAATCAAGTGAAAGGCTGCGGGTAAAAATAAACGAGAAGAGAATGGGGAAGAAGAGAAAGCACAGCAGATGAGAGGGTGAAGAAAAAGTAACACAGGGCTGGGCAGAGGCAGGGGGGCGACTGTGGGAGGGGGAGGAGTGGAGTGGTTGATGGTTGCAGCTCTGCCCACGGAGAGGTGCAGTGATTCATGATGTCACGTGGTGAAGGCTGGGTGACTCATCCACCAACATCATCATGCAGCCACTGCAGAGAACCAAAACACACACACACACACACACACACACACACACACACACACACACACACACACACACACACACACACACACACACACACACACACACACACACACACACACACACACACTCACACAGTGCACATTTATTAGACATGCATTCAAACCAAAACATTGAACTGATAAACAAACTGGTGAACACAGAGGTTTGGAAATCCTGCACGTGTTACTCATGTTGCTGAGTTTTAAAGTAAAAAGTGATTCAGTTATTTTGTATTTAGATATAAACAGTGTGTGTCTCACTGTAAAATATAACCAGTCCACCCAGTGTCTGTCTCACTGTAAAATATAACCAGTCCACCCAGTGTCTGTCTCACTGTAAAATATAACCAGTCCACCCAGTGTCTGTCTCACTGTAAAATATAACCAGTCCACCCACCCAGTGTCTCTGTCTCACTGTAAAATATAACCAGTCCACCCAGTGTCTGTCTCACTGTAAAATATAACCAGTCCACCCAGTGTCTGTCTCACTGTAAAATATAACCAGTCCACTCAGTCTTTGTCTCACTGTAAAATATAACCAGTCCACCCAGTATCTGTCTCACTGTAAAATACAACCAGTCCACTCAGTGTCTGTCTCACTGTAAAATATAACCAGTCCACTCAGTGTCTTTGTCTCACTGTAAAATATAACCAGTCCACTCAGTGTCTGTCTCACTGTAAAATATAACCAGTCCACCCAGTGTCTGTCTCACTGTAATATTTACCCACTGAGACATGTCTCTGTTTGTTTTGGAAGGCTAGACTCAACAGGTAGAACATGAAGGTGTTGGTAAAGTCACGCAAGAAAGATTGTGCTGACAAAGCAAAGTGAGTAACCACAGCAGAGAGTGTCCATGAGCTGACTGTACTCAGGGACTCACCAGGAGATGTGCTCGTCAACAAAGAAACGCCTCTCCAGCTCAAATGAACCTGACAGATTGTATTGCTCACTGGCCCAGTGGCTGAGTGTGGCCCACAAACAGTGAGCCACAGGTTAAATCCAGGTGAGCGGTGAAATGACACATCAAGCAACAGCGGTTCAAAGGTCGGCCAAAGCACAACGACCATGGGGTCGTACAGTGATGGCAGAGAAGTGGTGTTCTTATATCCTGTGGTGTGAGCATGGCATGTATGCTCTTCATTCAGTTGTGTGCTGCAGGTTTTTCTCCTCGGATAGCGAGGCTGTGGTTCAGGGGATAGAGCGGGTCGACCTCGGAGTCCGCCCACCCCCTGGATGACACACGAGCCGTGACACATAGTCCAAGTTGTTATGGTTGCTCCAAACCAGAAACTGCTGTTTCCAGCCAATGATGCCACTGATAATTCCTCCCAGCCGGGCTGAGCTTACTGGAAAGGAATGCACAGCTCAGTGCGGAGGGATCGTCACAGTCAGGCTGCAAAGGGGAGTCTTCAGGAGGGATGGAGGCTGGGGAGGGCTCACTAATCCTGCTATTTCAGAATTCAACCAGCATTAAGAGCTTTATTCAGTTTGCAGGATGTTATTGATGTTTGAGTGATTTTGAAATGGAAATAGATGACACTGATTGGTGTTTTTATTAATTGAATTTCATAGAAATATGACTTTTGTGAAATTATTGTTGAAATAATATTGATTATTATGAATTGTTGTGATGGTTTGCAGGCAGATCACATTGGAAATGAGGTCTTAATTGTTCTTTATATTTGTTCAGACAGTTTAAAAACTTATTTCCCCAATAAGTTTTTTGCATCAGTGGCCTCCTACAATATCCAACAGGTGGATATCTTTTCTCCTTATTTTCAATATTTGGGTTTTACAGGGTTAGAAGCTGCAGTGGGGTCTGCAGATCTCACACTGAGTCAGACTCTTTCTTATATTCTGGGGTCAGGCTATGGATGGACACCACGTTCTGCACCATGTCCGCTGGGATCAACGTGTGAATGCGGCTCCGGAGGAAGACAACAGAGAACATTTAGGCTTAAAACTTGGTGTAAATGACCTCATTGAGTGGATTTTGAATGTCGGGGCTTACGGACACTCTGTTTTTCTGTTGACTTTTTACATTTGAAGAGTCAGTCACCACTTACCTCAATTGTATTAAATTTGGCTGCAATGCTGTTTACCCCTGAAACTCCAAAAGTGTTCTGTGGACTCAAACACTTCACCCACCCCTCCATCGGCACAGTGGTGAGTAGATAAACAATTATCATTTTTGGGTGAACGACCCTTTTAAGCAGGTAAAAGGATAGTGAATGTGGATCCAGTGTGGGCCTTTTCATTGGGCGCTGAGCACATGCCATCTTAAAAAGGTCAGACGCACATCCAGACGACAGGAAGCTGTTTGGAGTAGTGAGCAGATGAGGTGCGATGGCATCTATTAACCAGGGGACAAGGCAGATGTGTTTTTGTGGAGGATTGATCAGAATATTGAATATATTGAAATATCTGGATGAAGTGTGAGGATTATACTGGTTTGAAGAGATCAACTGAGTGACTTTGAGCATCCTTCAAATTGTTATTATAATGTTATAATTGTTGACAATATATATCTTTTAAACACGTTGTTCATTTAAGTGTCCATATGTCATTGTTTATCCAGGGGGTCACTGTTATTGTTGATTTTAGGGGCGGATAGGTATACATCATGAAGGGCATTTGTGAGGTCATTTATATTCTTTTATAATTTTATCAAACTGTCTCGCTGTGTCCTCACTATACACATGATCTGATTTACCATTATTATTATTATTATTTGTAACTGGTTCTGCAACATTCATAACATCATTGCATCTACAAATATCACTGTTATTATTTTAATTATAACTACAACTGTTTCCCCCTCTCTCTTTCCCACCCACCTCTCCTCCCCATTGGCCTCCCACATTGAGTCTGGTTCTGCCACAGGTTTCTCCCAGTTAATGATGCAGTTGTTTTCTCTCCACAGTCACCCAAGTGCTTGCTCAATATGGGAACTGCTTTACTGTTTCTCCATAATTTTAAAGGTCTTCAACTTTCTATGTGAGGTGCCTTGAGATAATGTTTGTTGGGATTTGGCACTGTATCAATCCAACTGAATTGCATTGAATAACAAGAAGTCTTTGACAGAAAAGGTATTTACATTCAGAGTTGGGCTCTTTACATGTTGAACCAGGTTATGAGATTAAAAAGGGTTTTGGATTGTTGATTGGTGTTATCAATATGAAAGTGAAAATAATTATTTATCATAATTAAGAACAATGGAAAACAGGAGTTCTGAAAATTCTGTTAAAAACACAGGATTTGTTTTCGGTGGATGAGAACGCAGAGTACGGGAGAGAACATTTTTAATTTTTAAACTCAAGTACCTCGAAGCTTGTTACATCATTGATGGGGCTGCAATTAATACGATTGGCTGGTGTCTCTAAGCAACTGCTCAGTGAGTGCATTTAAAATAGCAAAATTGTATATCAAATGAAGAACAGATTTTTTTAGATACATTATAAACCACAAGACCTTTGCATGTACTGATATATACGGTTTGTGGTCGGAGTTTCTTGTGCTAGTTGACAAATAACCACAGCAGCCATAAAAGTTTCATCATGGATTTGACACTGGAGTGGTTTCCCCTATGGGTTTGTATATATATTCTGCAGTTTTCTCTTATTAAACTCTGACAAAACAGAAGGTCTAATACTAAACACCTCAGGGATGCGTTATGGTTGTATAATAATATAGCTATTCTGGATGGCATCGCCCTTGACTCCAGCGGTACTGGGGAGTTATCTCTGATCCGTGTTTGTCCTTTGATTCACATTTAAAGCAAATTTAAAATACGTAACATTGCAAAAATATAGCAGGCCCCGTCTCAAAAAGATGCAGAAAAATGAGTCCATGCCGTTTGTTACCTAGCAGCACGTGTGCTGACAAGAACCAGGAGAAGAGATCACATTTCTCCTGTGTTAGTGTGGCTTCCTGTTCAATTTAGAATAGAATTTAGAATTCTCCTCCTCACGTTGGTGATAGGGCACCATCATACCATGAAGAGGTCATAGTACCATATCAGCCCACTGGAGCACTGCGCTCAGGCTTACTTCTCATCCGTACAGTCTCGAAAAAGTAGAGCAGGAGCCAGAGCCTTCAGCTATCAAGCTCCTCACAAGGCTGAGGTCTGCCTTGGAGCAACTCTTAGTTATACTGCTTTAGGCCTAGGTTGGTGGGGGACGCACGAGAAATGGAACTTCTCATTTCTCCTCTTCCTCTTGATCACATTAATGTCTCATCATTACATGTTACTGACATGACTTTTTTTTTCGTAAACCTTGTGCATTATAGTGGTTCATGGTGGCAGCTGATCGTGGATTAGGATTACAACTAGATTGCTTAGATATACAATATGCCTGCTCACATGTACTACCATTATTGCTTCCTTTCTCTCTGTCAGACTTTCTCTTATTTTAAATATGTAAAACATTGATACGCCTCTGCATTTATGTAAGACCCTGTCTTTTCTCATGAATGTTGGAGATATTCGTATTTTCTTGATGGGCTCTTCTACACGTGACATCTATAGCACTTCTGTCCATCCTGGGAGAGGGATCCCCCCCCTCACCACCATCTTTCACTACCAGTATCTGGACTCCTTCAGGGGATTTTCCTGTGCAGCTCATCAAATGAAAACCACTTTAAATGATTACATCCCGATAGAGTTTAAATACCAAAGACTCCATGTCCAGTCTCCGATACAATAATTGAATTACTCTGTCGCTCCTAAGTAAAAAGGAAATTATGAAATACTTTTTGCTGTAAGAGAAATGGTATAACACTACAATGTAGTGCAGACAAAAATAAACATTACATTGAAATGTAGAGGAAAAATGGTTCATTGTCAAATGAAGAGCCAAAGAAAAGGCTAGGAAAAGTCGTCAATTCAACACAATACAAAAGTAGTTAATACAACACGACAACCATAACGTTAATGAGGCAGTAATAAAAGCACTGACACATATAAAATTACATTATTTATTTACAAATAGATATTTTGCAGCAATTCCAAAGTTTCTGTAAAAGATTGTCATACTAAAACATGGTTCTCTAACTCAGATTGTACAAGTGTGACACAGCGAGTGTAAAATACATGCAAATATCTGTACACTCCGTCACCAAAATAGATCTGGTTACAAAATATACTGTTCAGTACAAACATCTGTGGAGTTCAGTTTCACCAGCTGACCAACAATTCATATTCACAAGTTCTGAAAATGCACATTTCAAATGATTATTCCTGCAAGAGTTGTGTAGTAAAATAAGGGAGCTGCTAAATGCTTAGCAAAAATAGTCTCTGCAGCCTCTGTCGATGCTGCTCTCTGCATATTATTACAACAGCAAATATACGGATGTGTGATTATTGGCTATTGAGTATATTGTTTGGGAACAATATAAATAGGGTTTTCTTCTCACAGCAGTGAAGGTAAGTGTTCCATCCCGATCATCTTGCAAAGGTCTCTACATGACTGAGGTTAAGATAGTGGCAGGAAACACTAAAGAAAGAAATGATTAGTTGATTGGAGAGAAGCTTGAACATTGAACGTTTCAGAAAGTGAAGGAGACCGGGAAAATAAAAACCTCTTCTTAAAAGGAGAATGACAGGGAAATTGAAATCTTAAACACCATCACCAGTAGTTAGCTGCCTTGCTGCTACCTCAATGGTTTGGAACCACGACGCTTAATATGCATTTCCACTCAAGCAGTTGTAATATGTGGATTGATGACATACTTGCATTTTACACTCGTTCAAGGTTTGGCCAATCAGATCACAGGTTAGGGGTTATGTGGTCAGGCTCTGTCTGATTTTTGATATGATCACCCAAAAACACATTAATGCCAATTCCAAGGTCCAGTCCAATTGTCAATTTTCATTAGAATTGGCTTAACAAAAACGTGAGTACCAGTGTAACTACAGTCTTTATAGTGTTGAATTATGGGCTGTTAGTAGTCGTAATGTTGCAAGGTTAGCAAACGCTTTCACATGTCTACAGGGAATCTTTCAACCCAAACCCATAATGTCTCCGGACGTCTTTACTGCAGAAATGCACCAGGGAGAAAAAGTCAAGAATTACAGCCGTCCCAGATGATGAGCTCAGAAAGAAGGTCTGGAAACTGTGAACCGACAGAAAAAATAGATTTTGAGCGGATTGACATTGAGAGGACTCCGATTTCTACACTAGCTGGATAGTGGCTACTGAGAAACAGCCCATGTACAGCCAGACTGGGAGAATGGGTTTGAATGGCACATTTCTCATTCACATTCACTTCTAGTTTGTATGGTGCACAGTGCGATCACCCAGTAACATCTTTATGAGGAGAACTTAAGGATACAGCTCTTCAGTGACCAGGACTCTTTTGCTTTTCTTCTTGCTAATGTCAATGTAATGTGACAAACAGTCCATTTTCTTTTTATAATGATAAATGGTCCAAAATGAAGCAAAAAAAAAAGCATGGTTTTAATTCAAAAAATAGAATGTTCTCGGGGGAGTACCCTGAAATAGCCTGACACCTCACACTCGCAAAATACACACCACCATAGCACCTACATCCAAGGAACACTCCAATTTCGCTGTGATTAATTTAGAGCAATCCGCCCCCTGCTCTTGAAATCCAACACACACCACAAATAAATTCATACATATTAACATTCAATAACTGCTGGATTAGTTGGAATTCAAATATACATGGGCAAGAACTATTTCGTTATTTAGTTCATTGTGGAGGACTAAAACTCTCAAATAAATGATTTATCTGTTTAAGAGGAAACTGGCCTCAGTGAGTCGGAACCACAGGGTTCCTAAAATATTTCAAAAATAAGTTCAAGTGAAGTGGTTCTCCAGTGACGGATGACTGGTAAAGGGACTGGCTGATAAACAGAATGGAGTCGACAGCCTCTCTCCCTTTCACAAAGTACTCTGCTGGCCTCTGCTGGCTGATTCAGGTAGGTACAGCTCAACTCACATACGGGTTTGTAAACTTCAACTATCACCTGCCAAAAATAATTTAACTGGCCAGATTAATTACTATGCATGAATGGCCCCATTTCATCCAGAGAATCTACTACTTTACCGCTTCCAGACATAAAATGAATGCAAAAACGTCCCACAGATGATTTATTGCTGAACACCCAAGCAGCTAACTTCTTCACAGTATGAATATAGCTTATGTTGTTTTTGCGTTTAGATTTCTTTCCGTCAACACCTACCACCAACTTTGGAGCAAGCTGCTAAGCTGTAGATAACGTGAACAAGTGGAGTGAGAAGGGAATGAGTCAATCAGGCTGCTCTGATGGAGAAATGATCACAAATGCCGACTCGACTCAGCAAAAATAAAACTATTCAATCAAATTAGCCAGTGATGCATTCTGAGACCTCACAAGACAGCACAGGCGCCAAATGCATACAACTGTAATTGGTCAAATTGAAATGTTGCCAAAGAAAAACAAAAGTGAAATGAGCGCTCATCTTTTACTTTGGAGTCTCATTTTGTTTTAAAGTTAGTTCTGATGACATTTAATGACAAACGGAAAAAAAGGGAGATAACAAGTGAATACAATTAAGGACTGTGGGAAATGTTCAGAAACTTTCCTCTGGGTAAAAGTTCCTAAAGCAAAATTGTTATTTGCATGCACTATTAAAAAGCCCTATAAGAATATAAGGCTTCTCAGCAAAGCAGCTTAGATAATAAAAAAACATGGTGGTTGCCTTGCACACCATGTATGCATGATAATGCAGCATGTTGGCAACATATAAAGCTATATATACACATCTCTTGGGCTGCTCAATCCCCAAAGTACAAGCAAAACGTGTTTGCGGTTTTCACAGCTTTTAAAAGTGCCAAGTGCATAACAATGTGGTGGAAAATGCTGGCATATCTGAACGGTCAGCGGTGTTAAGCACTGCAAGCCCCAGCTCTTAAGATCTGTTGGAAAGTACTTCCTCCTGAGCAGGGAGTGGACTGGAGGTACAAATATCTCCCAAGAACCTATGTTGGACCAGGGATAGGGATCCTTCAGCCTCCAGGTCATTGTGAAGCTGCTCGAACCAGACAAAGTATAATTCTCCCAAAGTGTTTGTTTGTCTCGAGAAGAGACAAATAATGTGTTCAATAATTTAGCCTTGTCCTTGTTGGGTTTTAGAAAAATCTAAATGGTTCTTAATTAGAAAAATGTTCCTTGTCACTAATTTAGAACCTGGATGCTCTAAGCGTAACAGTAGGGGAACTCAAACTGCATTTTTGGACAGAGTGATTGCTGCCACAGTGTCACATACAGTGGTACCATGAATGTGAATTCTGTGACGACTCTGCCAGCTGACTTCTAAGTCAGATATGAAAACTGTTAGAGTGGAAAATGATGGCAAAACTTGTGTTGCAAAGTGCAAAAGTCCAGGTTAGGTTTCAAGGTCAGATCATTTGGACTCCGATGTGGATTTAGTCACAGTTTGTATGATCAGCTGTGTTGCTGCAGCTACATGTGATCAAATGTTTTCTGAACTGATGCTAATGGTGGTCATTACTATTAAAACAAAACCCAGGTCATAGATCATTGGATTCCCCGTTAGTCAGAAATGTATTGATTTTAATTTCAATCTAGTCCTTTTTTTCCTAGTAAAGCTATGAGCGTTTTCCTGCCTCTTTAAAATAAAAAAAAATCAGCGGCATGCAATGCAGTGTTTGGACCATTGTTGTCTCTATTTAAATACACCTCAGAGTCACGGTTTTACATTCTTTTCACTCGGTAGCAATACATAACTGAAGCAAAAAGAGAACTGGAGAAGTAGGCAGGATTACACCTCGTAAATCTACAGATGTACTGGTTAAGAAAAAAGCCTAAGAAATCATAAAACGACATTTGAACAGTGACTGGTTTAGAAACTGTAAGCTCCTGTTCCAAAGATGTAAGGAATGTAATAAAACAAACAATTAGAAAATGCTATACGTCATCAAGGCTTAGAGAACTCAAAAGGTCCTCCGCTTGAGATTGATAGGCAAAAAGAATATCCAGCTTTAAGACCAAAACATACTCTGTTTAAAGACACAAACACAGAAACTCAGCATGTCTGAAAATATATTACCTAAAGTTGTCAGTGCCCAGTCACCCCAAAAACAGGCACACAACTAAATGAGTTGGACATACTCAAAACGGGGAAATGGAGGAGACAACTACTCCTGTCCTTTTTATAAATAATTATTATTTTAATCAATTTTGATTAAAGGCAGCATTCTCCTAGTCTGGAAACCAGTTAAATCAGGAACCTCACTCTGGCTGATGGGTCTCCCACTCAGGACCGATTTCCATCTGTTTTGAAGCTGGTCGGCCCAAACACTTGGTAACTGACAAGGGAGTGACCAGTGGGAGCGCTGCTGACCTTGATGTCTGTTGTTGATGTTTGCCACGCTGCTCTACATCAAACTTTTCTATGTTTTGATTGGTTGTAGGTCTGCTCTGCAACTGTCGAAAACAGCCTTTGAAAATGGAAAATGAACGAGCAGGAGGTTTAATCAACAAACCAGGACCTGCCTCAGTTAATACTGTTGTTTTACACACTCTCACACCTGTTGGTTCTTTCGGTCTCAACCGTGACAAACATTTGGTCACACACTTCTTCATTGATTTAATGAATGGCCAAAGTTCAAGGAGGATAGAAGCACAATACACACTTTTCAGTGATTAGCACCAATGGTTGACTTGCAGCTTTTGTACCAGCCCAAATGAGCCACACTAAACTGTTTGTTCCAACCAAACAAGCATCATAAGTGCCATTCATTATTATATCCACATATGCATTTATTTATATCATCCGACATAAACTGCTAGTCCAGCCTTACTCAGTGCCAGCAAAGAGGTTTCAGCTGATGAACAGTGTGAATTCACAAAGTGGAACTCAGTAGGATGAATGCAAATACTGACTTGTGTGGTGGTGTGACTGGGCTGCTAACATAACCCAAGAGTGAGCATTAGTTAGCGTCACTATGAGGCAGCAACAGAACACACACAAAAGACCACCAGGAGAACACTGCCTGCTTGGATTGGTGCCTAAGTTTGGTTGTTCAAAGTGTGCACTTAAACAGAGTATGTTTTACGCAGTACAACAATTACACCCCCCCCACCATAAACTATCCCATCACCTGCCTTCACCAACAACCAGCACTGAAACATGCAGAGATATATAAATGACCGTTAATATGTCTCTTCACTAAACAATGGTCAATTCAACAGCAACGTCTTGGAGTTTGAATTCAGATTAAGAAAAAAAAACATTTGAAATGTAACTGTTAAAAACAGAACATTAAAAACTACTTTTTATAACCCAACCATTTTGCCAAATAGTGTCTTTTTCTTATTTCCGCACCACAACAACTTCCCTGTCGCTCCCCTGTAGCTACAGCGGGACTATTATGCTGATGAACAAGACTCAGAACATCCCCCATGAGCATCTATAGACCAGAATGCAGTGCAGCCTTTTTGTGCAGAGTTTTTTGAGTGTGTAGTGATTGTTGTGACTCACTGTCTTTGCTGGAACAACTATTTCTTAAACAACCGGCAGCTGAAAGCAACAATTTCCATGTCTTCCTCAAAAAGGGAGCTGAAGGATAATTCTGGCTTTATTTCAACAGGAGCACAAAGCTGATAACAAACCCAGCCTACACCCACTTCTATTAGATCCAATTAAGCCTGACTGGTACTGGCAAATTTAAAGCCCAAACCCAACCTGAGACATGAAGCTACATTTTATTTACTTAATTCATTACTGATCATTAGCTCAGCAGGCTAATTGCAACAAAATAAAATACATGTGAAAATAACCCAGTGTGAACCGAAACACAGAACTTTGTCAGCTTTGAAGCTCTTGTTTCTACAAGCCAATACTTTAAACCATGGAAATAAATTCAACATGTGAATAAACCAGAATTATCCTTTAAAAAAGATGAGGCAGATCGAGTTGATAAATAGTACACTATCATGGTACATACTGATGCTTCATCACAAACTGGTGAGATTTACCAGCAAGAGAATCTGAGGAGGAATGGTCCTTCAATGCTGCGTATATATATCTACACTACAATCAATTCAGGGTGGCATCATAGCCCAACAATCACAGAACAACAGTCCTTGGAATCGGAACAGTCTCCGGTTCAATCACAGCAACATGAATCACACCTACTCAAACGGAGCCATTCTGTGTGAGCTGATCAGCTGATTCACTGAAATATGTCATGTAAATGTGTTGACATATCGAGGGTCCATATACCTCAGCAAAGGGCTACAGAGTTCCTCACCTCTCCATGACAAATATGCCCACATGGCTAGCGCTGTCGGCCCCCACAGGACCGGAGCTGATCTCTAACTTGGCAAAAAACACTGGACTGCTTCATCAAGTGTGTGTGGGGGGGTGGGGTGGCAAGGATCAGGAGAGGCAGAGGGAGCTGGGGTAGGAGGTAAGGGTGCAGACTGGTGTGGGGAGGCCATAGTAGAAGGGGTCAGTGAAGGGGAAGAGGAAGAAGAGGAAGAGGAGGACCCCCAGCAGGTAGGAGGAGAGGACGATGATGCGTTGGGGGTGCTCCAGGGCTGTGCTGACGGCCGGGAAACCCATGTAGTTGCAGAAGGAATGGCAGAGGACCGGGCCAATCAGGTGACCTGAAACACACAGGAGGAAGGTGGGTTTGACTTTATGCCTTACCGCAAAGTGCTGACTTAACATGATGAATGCTGTACTTAAAACAATGTGTCCTCATAAGAATTTTTAGTTGTTGTGTTTTTGGTCATCTTAGCTGCTTTCAGACATGCACTGAACTTTGTTGTTGTTGTGAACGTGTCTGAGCAGAGAACATCCTCTGCATTGTGCATGTGTGAAAGGCAAACTGCGGAGAAAGTCCGGACCCAATTCTCACGAGTTTCTCTGCAAGACATGTCTGAAAACGCCTTTTGTTTTGAACTGGATGGCATCCGCCCTCACTCCCCTACAAATCACCTACTGTGTCAGATGTAAATGAAAGCTCCTCACCTGTTCTGATGAAGATAAAGGCAGTGTAGGCCCCAAACACCGCTGTGTAGGAAAACTGGAACCCTGGTGTTGACCAAACAAAAAGGACAGTTCATCTGCTTCTTCCTACTTACTGCATCACCCAGTCAGCCCATGTGACGCAGCCACAACGAACAAGCTGCATCCATTAAAACACAAGTTCTCACCTGCAGAGAGGAAGATTCCTGACAGCGTTCCCTGTCTGAACCTCAGCAACTCGATCACATGGTGGAAGTGAGCTGCAGGACGACAGTATTAGAGAGCAAGTGCAGCAACATGATTTGGCATATGAGCAGAATAAAAGATTTAAAATTTGAGAACAAGTAAACAGTGTTCTGAGGAGCACTTAGACCCACAGCTGGTTCATCGCGTAGTGGTACGGGATGAATCAGCTCCATGACTTTCTTAGCATCCCATTTTCTGATGTGACAGTAACCCAAGTAAAGGTAGTACTGTTTTAAAGGACCACATCATCCATGTTTATTATATACACCAATATACAACAAGTCATTTTTTAATCAAAAAGCTAATTTTCCAGGGAACCACTTGTTTTCATTAGTTCCCATTTGTATGCAAATAAACCAGCAGATTCTGGGACGTTCACAGTGAACATCGAGTATGGATCACAGCTGCATTGTTTTTTTGGCTACTTGCTAGCAGCACAATATGTAGAAAACTTTGACATCATCCGATAAATCAAACCTAATATGGCTAATGTGTTAGCAAACAGTTGCTTGTATACACCCAGCAGACAAAGAGCATGATCAGCATTCATGAAGAATGACATTAGCATTCACGTAAAGAATATGACTCAAATATTCTTCACTCAGTTGAACCACAGTAGAGTCAAAATCAAAACAAGGAGTTCAAACTGGGAGGAACTGCAGAGTCAGGAGAAGAAAATAAATGTTGGGTCCATCACGAAAGTGACATTATATAGTATACATAGTGATTTGATCCATTGTTAATATAAAAGTAATGATTTTTTTCATGCTTTGTCAAATCTATATTTTACCATGTTGATACAGGGTCTTTTAAGATGTGGCCCTGCTGTATTAAACTCTGCTGTTTTGTATCACTCACCTACTCCAAAGAAGAGAGGGCAGGTGAAGATAGCCACAGAGGGGCCAGCACACGGCACCAACATGGGCAGCATGCAGGCCCTGAAGACCAGCTCCTCTGTCAACGGGGCAACCACCTGATTCCTCAACCAGCGCATGTCATTGAAACACAACGTCCAGAAGCACGGGTCTGCAGGAGGACAGAGACACGGCAGCAGGTTGTTTCCTCTGTTCTAAAGAAAGCACTTAATTAAAGTTCACTGACATATTTCACACTGAAGCAGATGTTTCTTGGAGCAACATTTTGACTGAGAAATAGGTTCTTTAGATGCGGTGGAAATCTTAAATTAGTTGAATTCATTCACATCATGCTGGCTATCTCACCAAAGGCTACCCTGATCCCATCCATGAAGCTCCAGGGACAATCCATGGCCAACTGCATAAGGGGGCCCAAGAACAGGACCTGCAGCAACACACACAGGTTCTATCTTTAGACAGGATTTGTCATCTGAGACATCAAACAACCAAACTATAATATAATTATTATCATATGTAGAATTTATCATTTTTACCATTAGCGCAAAGTACTCAATGTCTTATCGAGAGAATCAAGAGATGGACAGATTTCTGGATTAATTTATAGGATTATTTTATACATGCACACAAATACATTTGTCTAAACAAATCTATTCGTCTAAACAAATGTATTTGTCTAAACAAATGTATTTGTACATCTATCCTGATCTATTTCTGACTCACAGGGAGAGATGTGAGGCAAAGATAGTGCATGAGCTGACATGGAGAGGATACATTGCGGTAATCTAATTAAAACAGGAAGTGGTTTGGCCGCTTATTTGGTCCATTCATCCACAAGGGCAACAGTTGGAGCAGCAGCAGTGTTTGTGTCGCACAGCTCAGGGAGGACATTAAAGCTAGGGTTGGTGATCCTGGAAAAACTAGCAAGAGTAGGCTAAACCTCCCTTCGGCCCTCTCTCAAAGCTACCTGCCCAAAGCACACAGAGTTTCAGGGGTAAATCCAATACAATTGAGGTAATGGTGACAGATTCTTTGCCCTAAGTAGAATTTGATTTGGGGGCCCCTCCACACCTTGGTACCACTAATACTATTGACCAGTCAATGCTCGATCATTCACATACTGTTAATCTAACACATCCATGGTCAATTTTATTAGTTGTAGCTGTTTTGCTTATACCAATGCCAGGGACACAAGACTTCAGACAGCCTTTTGTTAGTTTAATAGTACAAGCAATTACTCTAGCTCTAGCCATTGTCATAAAAAACATGAAAGTAGATGAAATAAGAATTGCGCTTCCTAATAGAGATCCAATGGCTATGCTTGAAGATAGTGCTTAGGTTCTTAGGGCTATAATGAATCCGGGATGACATAAACACTGCGTACAGTGAATATAATAATGGTGCAATCCAGGATATTTTCTGTAGTTTAGTCAGTTACAGATCTGAATGCATCGCCTGCTATCCACCACCAAGTAGTAGCAGGTGCTGCTCAGCATCTGCACACAGTAGCACACAGTTACTGCAGAGCACGTGGCTAACACCTACACTCACTGAGACTTTCGCTTTGATACGAGGGGGAAGCGGGGCCTTGCTTAATTTGCAAGGCCCTACACAACGCACGCAGTAGGCGTATAGGGGGATCCTGCTCTGCTTGTGTTTGGAGGTTCGTTTTTTGGAACACCTTCATATATCATCAACATTGTGGAAGTAGTGTTTCTTACCATGGTGAGCAGCAGAGGAAGTATGATGGCAGGAATGAGGCCTTCAAACCGGATCCCCATGAGAGCAAATAACGATGAGTCAGTCTGACAAACACAAATACACACACAGCCAATAAATAAAGCAAGCCAGGCTCTGTCTGATAATACAGCAGCTGATGTGTTGGAGAGCAAATATCCATATGTACTGTTGTACATATGGATATTAAGAATATATTGATTTAATCTTCAGGCGTTAGACTTGAATATAAAGACAATGGCCAGTGGACTCACCCTGACGCCTGTGAATTCTCTCCATGCCAACACAAAGAGAGGTGAAAGGCCCGACACAATCAGGACACTGGTGAAGCGTCTCTTAATCACAGTAGGGTGATCCCTGAGAATGGAGCAGTGGAGACAATCATCAGACACTCATCACGATCACAGTGGACTGGGGACACAACAAGAGCAGCTGACACAGCTGAACAGCGACCACTCAGAAGCGACAGGGACTTAAACCAGCCCGGACTTGTTTTCCTTGCTCCTACAGAGAATTCTCCATCAGAGTACTCTTACTTTGGCATAGCTACTCCCCATCTGTCCAAACAACTATTTCTCGTGCTGGACCTACATGTTCTTGGATTCTTTGGTGGTTGCTGGGCAACTGCTCCAAGTTAAAAAACAGCGACATGTTGTCGTTTTTACAAATAGTTTTTTGTAACACAGCAAGGCTAATCTTTCCCCCCTGGTTCCAGTCTTTATGCTAAGTTTATGCTAACCAGCTGCTGGTATAGATTCATATCTACCCTACATACATTAGAGTGATACTAATCTCCTGCTCCACAAAAAACAAATAAGCCCATTTATAAAAAAAATTATGATTTTAAGTTATTGAAAAAACAACAATAACATTTAAGCCTCTCTAAAGGTGCAGGTTTTCGTTTCTGCTAGGGGCAGGAGGAATTATAATTTTTTTTGTTAAGTTAAAAATTCAGCCACACAAGGTTTAGGGGAAATGGACAGTGGCACAACATCACAGAACAAATGAGGATTTCCACCCTGCAAGTGACTGTCTAAAACACACAGTTAATCTAGGAAGGATTAACCATGAAACTTTCTGCATCATCCCCCTGGCGTGTGATGTGAGGGGATGTAGTGATGTGAAGCATGCCTGTCCATCCATCTGTTTGCAATCATTTCATTTCTGGAGCAGGACTAGACAAACAAAACATTTGGATATTTGTCCAGAAATCATCCGGGTATAAAGTGGTGCTGTTTGATATTTTAGTTTCTTGAAATTTAGTTTTTTTCTGTATTTCCATGGCAATGAGTACAAATAATTTTTAAAAACTGGTGAAAAAGTGGTGTCATACACGTAGACACTGACGCAGATCTCTGGAGAGTTTGTGGGGATAAGAGCTGTCGGTGTGTAAGAAGATCATGTGATCTCCGCAGTGGAATTAATACGTCACTTCCTGACTCTGCCTGCTGCCCCCGGCTGCTCCACCTCTCAGCTAAATAATGCAGAGGATTTGATGTTGTGGTGAGCAGAACCACCTGCCGCGTTGTGCATGTGTCAACGGCAAACTGTGGGTAAAATCTGTAGCAAATTCTCTGGATTTTACCAGCAGTTCATGTCTGAAAACGAGTTTGGAGATTGAAGTCCATAAATCATCTCTGGGAGCAGGACTAACAGCATTGACAGTACTCTGCAGTGTTGGTAATGTTGTATCACCTGTTGGTTACACTGTCACTAAAAAAAGAAAACATTTTTTGAGTCTCTATCCCTGATATGGACAAAAGCGTATGTGCCTGTAATAAGTGATGTTGCACAGGCTTGTTTTCTGATAATTCGACATTAGGTTAATGATTTTAAAAATAACTTGCATTGTAACAAATAACACCTGACAAGTTAAGCAAGGCATCTCTGTGCATGCCTGGCGTAAGATGTATGGCAACTATTTTGCAACACAAAGCAGAACATTCATATATTTATATAATAATGTCAAAAATATTTATGATGTTTAATTTATATATGTATTTATAATTGCTTCAAACTAATGGAATATACAATAGTTAGTGAAAAACTAATTTTACGTTACTCCTACGACAGTTCTGTTTGTACCTTTAAGAAAATTCAAATCCAAGAAAACTGGTGACATAAAATAATAGTGCATGCCTCTAATGTATACCATTGTGATTTGTGTGTGTGTGTGTGTGTGTGTGTGTGTGTGTGAGAGATTCTGTGCGCGTGCGTGTACGTGGTTGCACAGGTTAGTCCGGACATGGCTGCAGCACCGGCTCACAGGGTCTGACGCGGCTAACCCCTGGCTGGCCACAGGGCGGCGCTAACAGCGTCTGTCACAACCTGTGAGGAGCACATGCTCAGAGGGGGCTGTCCGCCAGTGATCACTTCCAGAACTAACAGAATCAAATGCGAGACTTTCGCCCATTCAGTGACACAGACATTGGTTTGAATAAAGAAAAGTCGGAGCGGACACAATCACAATGAATCACGTCGGGACAGTAAGGTGCGATGAGAGCGCACTGTGTTATCTGCGGCTCACCTCGGCAGGTCACTCCTCCACACGTACAAGCTCCCGACATACGAGCAGGCGAGCAGCAGACAGGACAGCACCGACACCCAGCATAAACCGTCGGGGGCGACGAAGCCGCCATCGCTGTGTCTCATTCCCTCTGTCACAAGGGTCGGTGATAAACCCTCCTCCGCTGCCATACCGACTGTCGGTGGAGACTTAAACCATCTAACCACAGAGAACACCCGCCAACATGAGCTGGGGAGCTGTCAGTAACCTCAGGAAACGTGAGCTAATGAAGCTAGCTGAAGCACTAGCTCCTGTGGCGCTGTATTTCTACGTCATGAGATGTTGCTTCCCCCCCCCACCTTGTTCTTCTTCGGCTTCGAATATTCTGGCGGTGAGCGCCGTCACTGCCATCTTGTGGACTTCTCTGTGTACTTCACTGAGTATAACTGTTAGGTTCACTATGCCCCCCCAAACAATTGTCATCATTGTAAATGTCACCGTCTTGGTCACAGTTCTCCACGGTAAACATGGTGATCTAGGTCTTTGCAGCTGTGGGAATATCACAGTAAAAAAAATCCCGTTGTAAATAAAGGGGATTGTGACAGAATTTCATGTAGCTGCTTTATTTTTAGGGTTACAAACAAAAGCTGTGTACAGTAGTACATAGTGAGAAATGATTTACCCCATCTAATAGTATCTAAAACTTTAGAGGCTCTTATCTTTGTATGTCAGCCCTGTGATGGGCTGGTGCTGAGACTGAAGAATCCAAACAAGTTTCTATATACAAGCAGATCCTTATGCATATAGAAACAAACTTCAATGTCAGTTCAATGTCTCCACAGGCTATTGATTTCATAACTTGGAATTTATTTTTATTATGTTTTAACTCCAATTTGTGTGCGTGTGTAGACAAAATAACTCATGGCCTGCATTGTCATCAAAGGTGGATTATTACTTGGGAGGTTATTTCTAAATGATTAACTTAAGGAGCTGAAAGGTCAAAAGTTAAGATAAACAAAATGTGCTCAGGAAAAATTTAATTTTCAAGAAATAATAATAGAGAGACAACCTAAAGCTTAAGTTAACGAGTACAGGATTCCCTATAAGACACCATATGATAAGTGAAGTCACAAAGAAGTCAGAGAATGATGTCATGCATAGTTCAAACGAAAATCTTCTCTGCGTCTTATCGACTGTAGACATGATCTAAATCTATAGATCGAATGATATTTCATGATGTAGGTATTATATCATTGGGATGACATCATAGTACTGTAGATCAGACATGAGCTTGTTTGATTAATCATTAACAGGGCATGGGGCAATATCATATGTTTTCCTATGGCTTTACCCCTGCTGCAGAAAATAAATATAATAGTGAAGATTCTCCTCATTTTATTTATTTGGATTAAATCTTTATTATTATTATTAGTAGTAGTAGTAGTATTTGTATTATTATTATTGAGGCTGTTGTTAAAACTATTATTATTGACTTGTGCCACTATCATTAATAATTGCAATCATCGATATCATTCTTATTTGTATTAAAACAACCAGTCTGACAGAGCTTCAATATAATAATGTGGCAACACGACACACAGCTGTCCAGAACCTCGGAGCATAGTGGCTCTGTGTTTATTTTATTCGGGAAACACTGTAACTTGGACATGATGCAATTACCCAGTGAAATGCACAGATTTCTGGGCTGTGTTTCAAGATGCTGACAACGCCTCTGATCGCACGCTGCTGCACCACGTCACTTGTACAGAATGATGGCGAAATGATGTTTTTAACGAGAGTTGTTTTTTCACATCAGAGAGAGAGAGAGAGAGAGAGAGAGAGAGAAGGAGAGGGGGCGGGGTAGGCGTGACACAGGCCTGTCTGCTCTTATAGTCGAGAGGAATGAGCGCGCCTCAGTCTCCGATGAAATGTGAGCGGAGGATGCTCCTGCTCCAGATGCCCTGCACTTCTTCTTCCTCCTCCTCCTCCTCCTCCTCTTCTCCATCTTTTTCTACTCTCACATTCCGCCCTAACGCCTCCTAGGCCTTGCGGGGACGGACAGAACCCATCCAGGGGAGGATTTACGCACAGACCCGAGCCGGTCCCGGACCTCCATTGGCAAACATCAGCGGGTACGGGCCTGTTTATGTTCCTTATGTCTTAGACAGCAGCTCCATCCACAAAGGGGCTGCCTATCCACTGCTCTGCCAGGCAGGTGATGGGAGGTTAAAGTCACTTTTTGAATCTGTGGACGTTCACGTTTTCGCCTTTATTGAAGCTGACCCGAGTCTTTATGAGGTAATTTGATTGGAAAGTGATGTGAGCAGATTGCGTTCTCATCAGTGGCTTTGGAGTCTTTTTTTATTTTTATTATTTACCTCTACATCACTGCTGCTGCTGCTGCTGCTGCTGCTGTTTGTGTGCGTGTACGTCGGGGGTGGTGGGGGGGGGGGATGTGTGCGTAAGGAGGGTGTGTGTGTACGTGCCGACATCTCCCGTATGTAGTGTGCGTTGTCTGTGCGGTGGTTTCCCCCCGTGTCTGTGTACAAAGCCATCCTGCAGCGTGCAGCTCCACAAATGGCCAATGGGCTGTTTATGTCACCACACGCCGAGTCCACTTGCCAGGACGGAGGAGAAAGAGTCAATTTTGCGTGTGGACACTAATTTCCACCATCGCCGCTCTCCCGTGCCAATCCCTTCGCATGTGGCCAAATCCGATCAGGTTACTCCATCACCATGTTTTAATCGAGGAGGAGGGGATGGCCCTGGGGAGGAAAAAAAACGCAATCCACTGCAATCTGCACACACGGGGGGCAGAGTGAGAAGAGGAGGACGAGGCCATGTTTGGAATCATCCAGGAGCAGATAGTGAGCATCTTCTGATCCATGTCCCTGTGAGGTCCCAGATTCTGGATGGTTCTCGGGGGCGCTTTGAGAGGGAGAGTCGGTCAAAATGGCTCACAAACACCAGGCGTAGTAGCGGTGCTTAGGTGTTACTCGTCACCCGACAGTATTACAGTTTGCTGAGTAATGAGTCATATTTTTGAGCTTACTGACATGACAGTGGGCCCAAACACAAAGACCCTCAGTGGTGACAATGTGTCCTGTAAGTAGGACAACAGTGTATGCATCCCCTGTAGCCCACCTCTCTATTAAGTGTTATGATGCAGCCTTCATATTCAATTTGGAGGTGCTCTAGATTGTTAACCCCAGAATTTTAGAATTTTACTCAGAAATAATTTCATATTTGAATTGATGCAGGTCAAAGCAGAGTCTCAGTAAAGTCCGTAAAATATTTCTTTGGGATTAAAGAGCTTGTCTTGTGTTACTTGTACTAAATATTTGAAATGATTATTTCACGACACACTGGATTTGTGTTGCTACATCTTTACTGGGCGGAGGGGGGGGGGGTGACCAATGTTAGCCGACTTAAACACAGTATTACATCACTGAGTTCGCTGAGTTCACTCCTCTGTACCTGCGCTACTGTTACAGTGTGTGTTTTGGGCATGAAAGGCTAACTTTAAAGGTAACCTGTTGTCAGTGAGCATTTCTCTCATTTCTCTGTGTTGCTGCTTTTCAAATCTCCGCAGGGCACATTTAGTAGCTATCGTCTATCTTGATGTGCTGTTTTAAAAAGCTGAATGCTGTATCTGTGAAGCTATTAGTGATTGTTTTAGAAAATGGGGTTATTATTTGTAGTTGCTGTAGCAGAATGCCATTGATACTACCATTGCAGTGCAGCATCAATAATAGAAAACCAAATGTAGTAGCAATATCACAGATTTTTGCAGTAATATTGCCAGCAACAGTAACAGTACTACCAACACTGATAGTAGCAGAAGGTAGTTGGTATAATATTTATATTAGCATTACTAATTAGATTCTGACTCATATATTGGCTGGACAATTTTATCACATATCAGTATTGGTATGATTTTACCACCACTTTTTTGTCTCTCTAAATTCAATTTATCATCATACAGTCCCTAATAATGTGATTACATTTGAGCCACAAAAAAAACCCATCAGTAATAATTTTATTATTTTCGGCTCCTGACAAAAACACGTAAATAAAACACACATTTTTGGTTGGTTTCATTGATTAGGCACAGTCTGAGTTAACAGTAAATGTTCAGTTGCTTATTTAAATTTGTACAGACTTTGTTTTTGGTTCCCTTTTAGTCTAATTAAATTATGATCTGCTTTTGAAACGATGCATATTCATTCCTCTAGAGCAGTGGTCACCAGCCTTTTCGAGCCCGAGATCACTTTCTAATTCCAAACTTAAGCCGAGATCTACCGTTACATTACATTTCATGAAAGGCTTGTGATGGAAATTCATCTTGAGATTTGAAATAATGAAATTCTCAGACTGGAGTTGCCTTTGAGTCTTTATAATAGTAAGCTCTGCAGAGGTTACACAACAAGCACGGGTGCTCAAAATGGAACTGGCCGCAAGTTCACAAAAGCCAGAACTTATACAAAGAGGCGTTTCATAAAACATAATATGAAAAAAGACATGAAAGACATGAGATCATCTGTGTCTGTCCGTCCGCTGTAGCAGTTGGAAGAAAAACATCACCAAATAAGGGCATGCACCCTGTTGATCAAGGTCATAGCAGTGAGACACCACCAAGTAAGGGTTCCATCCTGTCAGGTAGACAGTATCACAGCAGTGAGACACCTGGTCAGGGGGATTTCCAATACCTTAGACACTGGTCAGTTGAATTTTCCACTACAGGCTGAATGTACAAGAAATAAATACACACAAAGAAAGGCAGTTGTGCAACTTTTTCTATTCAACGCACGATATTCAAATGAATATCAATTTATATTTACAATGCAAAATATGTAGCTTCTCAGTTCCACAACATGTTCTGCAGAGGAGCTGCTACTGTGTGTTTTACATATAGGCTTTGATTTGAATATGGCCACAAATATGATTATTACCCTGTATGAAAGAAGTCCCTTGTACGAACATAAACACCAGTACTACACAGTATGAAGCCGTGCTTTGAAGTCTGTTACCCACCATCATTTTAGGCTGCTTAACATTTTTATAAATATAATTTCGAATATGAAACAGCCCTTCCTCTAATAATTACTTCCTGTTCTGTTCCACTCACTTCAATAGTGTTGTTGATGCATTCTTTCTTTTCATAGCAGCTTCATTCTAACTCATCTGGACTTGTGCAGGCGGCTGTTTCCTGACTTGATCCAGGAGTTTAGATGGTGTGGGGGGTGCAGGGAATTTCTCTTGACCCTCCAGAACTATGTACACATACAAAATAACCTATATGAATGAAATATACAAGTTTTTTTCCCCTAAAGAACATAATGCAGAGAAAAATATGCTTGGGGTAATCAAGAAATTCTGAAAATACATAAATGGATGAATCTCAAACAAAGAGAAAAGATGCTACATAAAGAAGTTTTCATTCATATTGAAATGACTGCCCACTTGTGGCGGCAGCATGTTTTTGCCTCAGGAGGCTAGCTCTGAAATAGAATAATGTTATACAAGTAGTACAGCTGTTTTTAAGGGAAAGTGTGTATGTTGTGTGCGCAGCACGTGGGCGGTAATACGGTAGTATTCATCTAAGTGATCTAATAATCACTTGGATTAATTCTACTTAATCTAAGTGATCTAAGTGATCAGGCATGAGTACCGTGTCCTTAACAATGCAAAAGTAACTAATGATTGCAACTAATCAAATGAACAGGTAGCTACCCTTAGCAACAGTAGCAACTGGATAGATAATAGAGAACAGTCATAGTATTATTGTTGTTAGTAGTGGCAATCGGCCACTAATTTAAAAGCGTTGCAATTACTTCAAATGAACTAAAAATTGTGGATCATTATATAACTGCTAAACTGGCCATGATTGTGATCCAGCTGTTTCTAGAAATAATATCGCTATAGTTGCAAGTTGCATAAAATAGAAGTAGGAGCTATAACTAATTAGTACTGAGCACTGTCAAGCAATGCATTAAGGTTTCTCAGTACACAAATACATGATCATCACAATCTCTAAAACCACAGCTTTAACCAAGAGACGTTGTGTGATTTCTGTGTGGCAACGAGATGAGGTAACACAGCAGCCCACCTGTCAGGCTCTCACAGAGCCTGGGGGTCAAACTGAGAGGTGGCGAGCCTGCAATAACAGGAAGATTAAAAATAACTCCAAAAATAAGTTGTCAGTAATATTTTGTGAGGTGGTTCTTTCAAGCTCTGGTTGAAACTCAACTCAATATGAAGTCAAGTCACCTCGAGGCTGGGAGCATTTGTCACCAGTCAGGTTTCATTTGGGAGCCTGTGGACTTGGTGGAAAGATGGTCCACA
This sequence comes from Hippoglossus stenolepis, assembly GCF_022539355.2. Taxonomy (NCBI): domain Eukaryota; kingdom Metazoa; phylum Chordata; class Actinopteri; order Pleuronectiformes; family Pleuronectidae; genus Hippoglossus; species Hippoglossus stenolepis. Next base: position 15,953,526 of record NC_061505.1, on the reverse strand, counting down.
CAGACATTGGGTTTACATGTGTAGGATGATACCATATGTTTACCAACTGTCAAGACATACCGTTATACTGTAAAAACCTTTCCCTGCACCGTGTTAACATGCAACCTGTTATCTGCATAAGGAACGAGAAGGGGGGGGGGTTGTCATTTAGACCTAGAATGACTCAGCATTTTTAGTATCTAATTTTTTTCCTGTTTAGTCAAGCAAGGCAAAATGGGGCACTGTCAGCAACGGTCATGTGACATGATGTTACAGTTACAACCACACTGACTAACATTATTTATGCTGTCAGTGCTCATGATCAGTGCGAGTGTAGACACTTGCTAGTATGATGGCTCGAGAAACACAAGCAGTCAGACAGGTTGTAAACAATTGCCTCCCATTTAAATTTATTTTAATCAAGAGAAAACTACGGCAAACAGCTATTATCAAAACTGCCTGTTATAAACAGCAAACATAATTTACCGACCGACTTCCAGGGTCAACTTCAGTCTACCGCACTTGTATTTGTATGCATTTGTACACACACACGTCTTCAAGTGCAATTATCTGCAACAAAACTCAAGTTGTAAGATACTGTGAATATCCTTTAATCTAGATAGTTAAAAGAAACTCAGATAAGGTGAAAATAGATTTGGTTTTGGTTTTGACAATCCAGCTCACTGTCATTTTACTTTACCCCCCAAGAAATCTGGGGACTTTTGGATGGAAATTATATTGGCTACTATAAACCTGTCAAATTTATATATCAGCTGTTTTTTAAACACATTTTCTATATTTTTTTTTGAATCTCATGGTTAAAAAAGAGTGTAGACACATTTCCAGCTATCAGGATGACCTACTGTGATGCTCTGTTAGGAAGCTCAGAAGCTGTTGTCATACTATATGTTGCTTAGCAACACGCATGATGTAACCATAAGGCGTGCCACAAAGCCCACAGCGGAGCTTTGAGTTGTTGATCTCAGCCCCCGGACAAACGATTGATGAGTCCTTGGTATCCCTCGACATCCCTTCCCTATCCCTTTGAGCTACAGGGTAGAAAATATCTTACTGATCAACCCTTTAAAGAATTTAATATCAACACAAAAACGTCTCATCAAAACCCAGATAGTGATGCCCAGGAATCCATGATGATGGTACGTTGGTGTGGCTGTCATGCTGGCTTTTCTGTCCGCTTTTTGTGTCTCTTTAGCCGTTTTCAGTCATGCACTGAACTCCAGAGATCCTGTGGACATTCTACATGTGTGAGTGCAAATGTCAGAGTGAGAGCCTGTGGACTTTCTGCGGCGTTTCTCCGGCCAGCCCCCTGGTCCGCAGAAAGTCTGGAGGAGTAGGAGATCCTACGCAGGGCCGCGAGTGAGTGGGGGTTTTAATGATGTTTCTGCGGCGACAACACGTTGACGACACCGCCAAAGATGTCAAGAGAGCTTTCGGTGACAAGGGCCAACGCTGGTGTCGATGTGCTGTATGCAAAAACATGTGATCTTTGCAGCTGAAATAATACGTATAACACTTCCTGCCTCTGCCTGCTGTGGACCCCTTCACCTGAAATCTGCTGAGAGTCCTGTGTTGTTGCAAATGAGTGGAGAAACTCCTGCTCTGTTGTGCATCTCTGTTCCAGAACCAAATTCTCTGGACATCCTCTTGAGGTCATGTCTGAAAACGGCTTTGTTGACTTCTTTTTGTCATTCTATGTCTCTGTCTCTCTATCTGAGCATTTCCCATTCCTAGTTAGTTTTTCCTCTTTTTGTATGGCCTTATTGCATCCCAGACATCAGGGCTATTTAGGAGCAGACAGGAGTGCAGGACACACACTCTGTCACAGCACAGCAGCCACACACACACACACACACACATCCTGCTTGAAGAGTGTATCACCGAGGAGGGAAACTTCTGGATTACTTCATTTATGCATTGAGCATGTTAGATTAAAGATGCAAACAGAAAGGCTGCTAAAGTGGTATAACACAGGATGATGATGATATGATGCTTTGCACAACTTGCATGCTGGACACAGAAGCTTACAATCACAGTACTACATTATAATTTCTGCATTTTGTTAATTTTGACCAAATACTAAATACAAATACTAAACCACTCCCATCAGTTAGCATGCCAACATGCTGAGATTAGCAATTAGCTCAATGCAGTGATGTTCCAAAGGAGATCCAGCAGAATCAGAGAGCAGAGTTATAGAATTCAGAGATGGACAGAATTGACTTTTTCAGCTTTTTTCAGCATAAAATTTCTGGCAACTTTCAATGCCAGAGTGAGGTAAAATGAGCTGGTAATAGTTGCATGGTAGTTTAGGCTTGAGACTAAGTCCATAACAGGAAGTCATGATGTTATTGTACAACAAACGGTACAGCTACACTGAATCTTTGAGTCTCCGTTTTTACTAGATGTTGCTAGACAACCCTTGTGAGTTGCAGTACAGAGAATGTCCCCAGTCACAGTCCCACAAGCAAAGCTCTAATTCAAGGTGTGGTGTTGACACCCACACCTTGAATTATTGACGAAAAGAACAAAACAAATAAAAACCATCCAAAATGTGGCCTGGTATTGAAGATTTACCCTTAGAATATCAGTAAATAAACACAGTTAAAACCGCAAAGCATCATAGGTGATTTGAAGAAGCAAAAATTAATGAAACCAACTGTAAGCAGAAAATGGGAAAGAGAAAGAAGCTGAAAGGGTGGAGGCTGGATTTGATAGTGGGGGAGGGTAACACGAGCGTTCATAACATGTCTGTAGGATTTGTACAATATCGGTGTTGCATAATGTGGAGGAGACGTACTCTGTGGCTCACGCTGATGCTTTCAGAGTAATCTGTTTACGACTTACCATTTCATCATTTCAAACCTGCTCTTATCAATGCTGATAATAATAATACAGGTAATCAGATAATCAACCCCATCTAACAATTATCCAACCAAAAGCAGCTTTGTCCGTTCCAGGAAACCAAAAGTAAAGCAGGCAAAGACAGTGGGAAATCTTTATGGAAACAGGTTGAAAGGGAGAAATAGTGTGAGTGCTGTCATGAGGCCATAACTCACTGCAGAGTTCATTTGTCAGCTGTAGTATATTTAGCTCTGTTCATTTGTTTCAGGAAGAGACATATTTGTCATATTTGTCTCTTCCTGTCCTTCTCTCTTTCCTCTTTCTGTCTCCCCCACACACTCCGCACACATTTGCCCCTCCTCTTGAGTAGGCGGTTAGAGCGTGAAAGCTGGGAGCGAAGGGAGAGGGAAGCCAGAAAAAGAAAAAGGGACCACAAATGTCCAATAAGAACAGGATGGAGGGTGGAATTTTGAGCTACAATATCAAAACCATTGATAGAATGCATACAGCTTTACAGACGTAACATTTGCATGTTGTCTGCAGGCTAAGAAATACATGCTACTAATGGGGAAAGGATCACGAGGAGTTTAGTATATGAAGTGTCAAAATAAAGTCAAAATCATGACATTGTCCCAGAGCCCAAGGTGACATCCTTTAAAGTGTCCATTTGTTTAAGCAACAGTCTCTTTGCAGCAACTCTCTGATGCTTTAAAACACCAGATTGTTACTTGTTCAGATTCTACAGTTTGACATGGCAAGAATTAGTCTTCGGTGAAAACACGAGACACACGTGGCATCCAAAGCCGTTTTCAGACACCATCTCCGGGTCAAATCCGGAGAATTGGCGACGGAGTTTATCCGGAGCAGCTGGGTGCGGCAGACAGGGACAGGAAGTGACGTATTAACTCCGCTGCGGAGACCACGTGATTTCTGTTACAGCACCCTGACACCATCATCAGCTCATATCACCACACACTCTGTTGACATCTCCACACATGCACCTCCTCCGGCGAAAAAATATGGAGAAGCTGTGTAGTCCAGTGCGTGTCTGAAAGCACCTCAAGAAAGTTTGCGATGTTGTCTGATATTTCCTCTGTAGCGTTGTGTATTGTTATCTAACGTTTGTGCCACCATGTCCTTTAATCTGGATATGGTATGTTACACATTGGGCCCAAAATAAACCAGTATTCGGTATACAGGTTTCTACCTGCCTGCTAGATTGCTAAACTATGGCTTCAAAAAGGTCTAATGTTAATATTAGGATCCACAAAGTGTATTATGTGACCAATGTCCACAAAGGACAGTTTGGATGATGATGGTTTTACTTTTTAGCTTTTTTTCCCCTTTTAAATTCATTTGGCTTACCTGCAAGTTTGGTTACAACCTGTCTGCTCATATTTGTTGTCATATCTGACCCCTTTTTGGTGATAACACTGAATTCCCAGATCACAAATTAATGTCAATACAGTATCCAACAAAACAATAACAAATAAAATAATTCAAACAAGAGCCAAATGGTAATAATCCTGAATTATGTGTAGTTATGTTGGGACGTATCGATAAGGCAGCATGTATTGTGTTGTGCAAGGTTTTGTTACATCACATTACTTGTGTTTTATATGGAGATACATGTCTGTGTGTGTGCGAACAGCAGTGCAGTATTATAACACCGTGATAAAGTGTGTTGCGTGGTTTCGGTTGGCTGGTTCTGCAGGGCTTTGCAGGGCTTGCAGGGCGGTGTTGTGTTGTGTAACGCTGTTTGTGTGAGAGTGGGTTTAGCCGAAGCACCGTCAGCAGCAGCACCTGTCGTTTCTACCACAGACCCTCCAACCACTCCACTGAGGACTACTCCCCTCATCTGTGCTCTCTATTATTCCCTCCTTCCTTTGTCTTCCTTTGTCAGACAGCTTTCCTTTGTTTCCCCCCCTCACTTTCTCTCTCTCTCTCTCTCCCTCTCTCTCTCCACCCCCAGGATGTGGCTGTGGCTTGATTAGAAAATGCGTGGCACAGAACAGGCAATCCATCACTCTGCCAAAGCCCGCCGTTTCTGCACATGCGCTTTGCCGACACAGTCTCCAAAACACACACACACACACACACACACGCGCCCTCCACCTCGTTCTCCTCTTCTTCATTTCCCTTTTCTCCTCATCCTCAGCAGAGACCAGGTTGTTGTTGGTTTTTTTTTCCAGGAGACCAGCAGCATCTCACACCTGCCTCTCCTTTCTTTTTCCATCCTTCACCACTCCTTGCCCTTCAAACCTTCACTCCTCCTACGCTGGCTTCCACTTCCCACTTCCACCTCCTCCCTTCCCTTCCCATCTGCATCCATTCATTCACCCCTTGCAGTCATGTCTCTATTGCTTTTATCGATTTTCGTCAGGAAAATTTTGCATCTGCAGTGGAGAGGCTGAGAAAAGGAAAAGTGCATCCATTGCAAACAAAATATTTTTGAAATTCTAAAAACACATGTTCAGACGAGGAAGATTAACATCTATGTTGTTGTGCTATTGTGATATTTTAAACCAAACAAATAATCTATGAGTTATATCAACCAATGCACATGTTCTCAAAAACACAAAATCAGTTTACAATCTGACAAAAGGGTTTTCATTTTAGATGCACAAGAGTCTCATTATTTCAATATATACAACACTATATACATAAAAGCCCATCTGTTTTTATTATTTAATTCTTAATTGCACCTTTACCCTTCCACATCTAAAATCTAAATTACTAATAAATGGCCAAATGGTCTAAATGACCCGATTTGACAAGCTCAACATTGAAGGTACACTAAGGCCTGTAGTATCTCAAAACCTAAAGCTATAGGTGAGTGGGTGTACTGATACTGACATGCACCTTGGAGGCTGTAGTTTACTTCTCTTCACACACTCTTGTACCTTTTTACTTTTTGTCAAGAACTAGATATATTTCCAACTAAAGTGGTCCCATTTGGTACTGATGTTAAAACTTGGACAAAAGTAGGCTACAATATGTCTATCCCAGCATTCGGACCGTCAATCAATAAATGACCAACTGTTTTCAAACCTCGGATGACCCCTGATGATCCACTGATATCTTACATAATTGTTTGAATGTAAATTTCTTTGGAATGCACTGGCTTTTCTTCATCAACTTGGTGCTGCTGTTGGTCTGCCATTGATCTGCCATGAAAGCCATGTACAAAGCTATATAAACCTGACCTTGAGTTAAGAGTATAGTTCGTATTAATACTCCAGAATGTAGCTTTGTTTACAGTTGGACTAGCAAGGACATCTCAAACATGACTAAGGAACCCATGTTAAAGAGTAGCTCCTAAGGTCCTAGGAAGGAACCCATAGAGTAGCACCAATCCAACTCTGAGCTTGTTAGGAGTGGTTTATTCCTTCCTGTTGGATTGACACAAGGAAACAGATTTCAGGCAGAAGGAGGAGGAGTTTTAGTCAGTTGTCTTCTGCTGAGAGTCATGGAGAAGACCTGCTACTATGTGGACTAACTACAGTTGTTGCAGTCTGCGTCGCCCAAATGATTTGGTAGATTTCGAGGGAGATGCACAATAGGCTACAGAATAGGCATGCACCCAACACCATACCTGCGGTGCTTATTCAAGGCAGAGGTCAAAATCTGGGCTCAAATTTCCTCAGGCATGTGACTAATTCTCATTAAAACATTCTCATTACAGCTTCTTTATTAATGTCATCCACAGCGACCCCTGGCTCATGTTACAGTAAGTAAAATGATCCAAATGAGCTCAGCATGATATAGTGTCGATAATTTGAATTTAAGAAAAAGTATTGGAACAGGCATTGGATGGCAAATAGGTATTAGCAGAAAATTCAGTTTGTCAGTTCCCTAATTTTCCAATACAGACTAACTATCAGTTGTGTTGGGAAGATATATTTGACATATTTAGATCTTTTTTTTTTTTTTAAGTATATTTTTTGGGGCTTTTCATTGCCTTTAATTGATAGGAAGGAGAGCAAGCTGTGGAGGGGGGACAGAGAGAGACTGGGGAAGGACCTGCAGAAAATGGCCACAGGTCGGAATCAAACCCAGGTTGCTGCAGGTTGAGGCCTTGACTCGTTGGGGCGGCACCTCTACCAGGTGAGCTATACGCCCTAATACCCCCCCACAAAAATATGAGCGCACTGAAAGATCCCCACGAACAACACAGCAGTCTGCCGTCCAGAGGAAGTCCCGGCCTCCACTTCTCATTCCTTCCCCTTCGTCTTACCCTCCCCTCATCGCATTTGCTTCTGTCCATGGAGCCTCCCCCGAGTCTATTCGGCCCTCACCTCTACATCACTGCTACCGCTCAATATCCAGCCAGGGCAACATCGAGCCGGGGTCATGAAATGGCCACTGGCTGCCTGAATCTGCCTACCGCCTTCCGTCATCTGATTATGAGGAGGTATTCTCCTCATCTGGCCTCTTTAGATGGCCAAAATGTAATCTGGTCTCCTAATGGCCGTGTGGTTCCCTTTAGGGGGAGTGTAAGTCTGTATGGGTTGTTTTTCTGTAGATGATGATCTAAAAGGACTTCAGAAGGAATCAAACAGGAAGGAGGAGGAGAGCGTCTAAACCTGGGACAGTGTTTTCAGTATTATTATGTTTACGTTCCCAGGGCGATTATCTAATCTGCTCAGAGGGAAAACAAAGCTTGTAGAGCTCTGTCATGCTTTCGCACTTCTAGCTCTCCACTGTGTAGGTTGTCTCGCCCACTTTTGATTAATAATAGGCTTGAGCGTTAAGAACTGGCTTGGAAACCTGTGTGAAGAGACAGGGATTGAGCTTCGTCGGACTTGTGCAAAGTGAATGTTAAAATATCCACTCCAATATAATGACTCGTGACTCAGCGGTAGAAATGATCTCATCTTTTTTTTTTCAGCATGGCGTTCAATTTCGGTATATTCTCCTGCCACTTTCTTAAATGCTGATCATTGGGCATGTTGTTGTATCCTGAATTTCTATTTTAAGTGAATTTGCGATTTGACGAGGTTGTAACTGAAAGCCTTGAAAGACCATAGCAATAGAGAGCTTGTTGAAATGAAAGCGATGGTAAACCTGCTCCCTCCTCTCTGTTTGGTGATTGTTTGAAAGGCGGCACTCACCTTGGGCTTTGTTTGGTATCTCAGATATGGCAGTCGTCACATGATGGTTGCTGTTAACTCTAAGAGCCTGTGAAGAGGACACGCTCTTTTGTCTCTAATACTCTCCGGGCTCCATATTACTCACCTGCATTCAAGAAGTACAATTCATCACCACAAGTAAAATGGCACGGCACATGCATCACAAGGTATTAAGAAGGTTCATTAGATGCAGGTATCTGTGGAAAAAGTGTGATCCCCTCTGCTCATCCAATCCGATTAAGACAGGGAAGGCTGTACAGTAAAGGCCCTGGGTCAGCAAACAGGAAGCGCTTCAGTTGCACAAAGAGGATGACAATTATCACAAGAGACAGCATCACTACAACCCTGTAGTAGTAACACACATTCAGCCGAATACTCCTGAATTTAGGGGTCATTAAAGAAGAATTGAGCCCAGCAGGGGGTTAAGAGGGCAAATGTACCTGAAAAAACTCTGTTATTTACAAGGAGAAACTCAGAAATTCTCTGAGATTGAAGTCACAAATTGATGAGACAGTTTGTCGGAACACAATCCAGAGATGCAAAGATGTTGGTTATTTCTACAGGCACGTGACGTTTTCTTTGAGTGACCTTTATTTCCTCAAGGGGTTAGGGCGGTCGTCCTCTAACCAGAAGGGCCACCCCATTCGTCCCTGTCTGCACGCTGAAGTGTCCTTGGGCAAGATACCGAACCCCAAATTGCCCCTGATTGAATAAAAGTGCTTCCCATAGATGCACTGTATGAATGTGTGTGTGAATGGGTGAATCGCAAAAAAAAACAACCTGTTCTGTAAAAACTAGAAAAGTTTGTTTCCCTATTTGCCTGTCGGCCTTCTTTCCATTACTATGTCCACTGGTCTCCAGGTTCATTCAGCCTCCTGCCTGCTCAGTCATCCAGTCCCATTCACAGCCAGACCTCCCTCTTCCCTCTTCCCTCTTCCCTCTTCCCTCTTCCCTCTTCCCTCTTCCCTCTTCCCTCTTCCCTCTTTCCTCTCAGCCTTGACCTGCCAACAAATCTCCACTTTGTTACTTTTAGCTGTGTTCTGCATTCCCCTATTCAAACAAAACCAATTAAGATTCTGGACTAAAAACACTTACTGCTAAATCCAATTACAAAGTATACTAATCTGATTCGATCATGCTGGGTCCATGCCAAAAACAAACACCATTTTTGTTTTAGTATATTTGTGACTATTCAGACCTTTTTCTGACTATTCACTTAAAAATGTAGGACTTTACAGTCTGAATATATCATAATATAGTGAATATATACATTTTTGCCAATAAGTTTACAATTTTAATTCAAACCCTGACACCTTTCTATCCAGACGTTAGCCTTTTCAGTAAATCATTCAGAAATGTGACATTTTGGTCCTAGAAGGTTTATTATATTTATATATACTTTTTACAATTTGTTTACTGTGGGACAAAATGAAAGTGTCATCACAGAAATCTCTGTTGCACGCTGACATTTTTACACTGCTTCATTTTGGCATTTGCATTATGTGAATTTTGTCAGCCAGTAAACGGTCAAGTAACAGTCAATCTGCAAAGTGCAAAATTAACAAATACACAGTAGATATAAATGGACTTCTCTAATCAGGCAGTAAGGGTTTCTCCGCAAGATTTTCCTGTTTACAATCCAATGATGAAATTGCAAAGTGTGAATATACACCACCAATTAATAACCCATTTTCCTCACATTCATCATTCTGCTGTTACATTTTGTCGGCATGGCTCTGCTCTTTGAGGGAACCCTGAAACCATCCAGGCAGCGATAAGCATTCTGCTGGAGAACAAAGCCCCAGGATATACATGCACAGATTAGCTTCCATTTAAATCAACAATAGCAAGAATATAGCACATTAGGGTTGGACGTTAGTGCTCCGTTGGCAGCAAGTAAAGCACGAAACAGTAGATGGCAATCAGCTAATGTAAACTCTGATGCCAACACCTTCAAGGCTCTGTTTGGTGATCCTAAGATATGTTCAGACAGAAATCAAGGGTAATTCTCACCTTATGAGTATGCCTCCAGTCTCTCCTCCTTCCCTCTCACCACTGTGTGTTTATAAAGTGGAGTTGTTAAGCCCTGAAGTACATGCAAATTTAGATTGTGTGGGCTCCATTCATCAGATAATTAGTGAATAGTGTTTGCTGGGAACTCTCTTAATAACGGTAGACACACGATACCTGATGACGTACCAAGAACCTCTTTCAGCTATCATCCTGCCTTATCGTATATTATTTTGTAACATTTCAATGAAACGTCTTCCTCTGCAACACAAGATTTGATGTGTCTCTCTTTCGCTTAACACCTATCCTCCCCTCCCCAGCAGCGAGCCCCAGTTGTGGCCGGTGGGCATGGTTTTGGAGGGCAGCTCAGAGGCGCTGTGTCCCCCCCCATCTCTGGAGCTGCGCCCATCCTGCAACAAGAGCCAGTCCTCGCCTCCTCTGAGCACAAGCTCACAACCCCACGACGGAGTCTTCCCTGAGGACAAGGAGCCCGTCAAGTACGGCGAGCTCATCGTCTTAGGGTGAGTTCCTGTTTGTGTGTCTGCTGCTGTATATCGTCTGCATATCTGCTCATAACTCACCATGTGTTTGTGATATGAATGAGTGAGTGTCATCATAAGAAAAAGGTCTTAACGACATGCCTGTCTAAATAAAGTTTATAATCTAAGGTTAAATATATAATTAAAGAGATTCAACTCAGGACCCTAATTAAGCTGGGTCCAAATTATATTCCATCTGTTTGGGTAGGGTCCCCTTGTATTTCTGTGGGACCTCAGGTCTAGATGTTTCTACCTGGGTTCCTTCTTTTTAGTAAAATGATGCACTTTGGGTCCAGGTAGGTTCTCCACAGTTCTGCTTGAGGTCATGTCCAAAGACCTCTGGGGTGATTCATGAGTGCATGCATTCAGTAGCGCTGAATTCTACTGAGGTGCCGTAAATATAGGTCCTCGTACATCCACTTCATTTCTAGTACCTGAGTGTGTAAGTGTGTGTGTGTGTGTGCGTGCGTGCGTGCGTGCGTGCATTTTCAACTGCTTTACCAACTGCTATACTCTCATGACTGTGCTGTAGCAATCCTGCTAGTTTCAAGTGTTTATTAAAATGTTACTTTCTGTTTATTTAAAGTGCACACATTATAAAACAACCTGAATTTGTAATATACCAGCAGCTACACATTCCTACCAAGATTGGTATCAATCTTTTCATCCATGCCTTGGTAGAGAACTGATTGAGATGATTTGACTATTTGTCAGTGAGCTTCAGATGTGCTGCTCAGTGTGTTTGGTAGGTGTTTTTGTTCTTGCAACTGAAGCAAGCCAGGTGTGTACCCCTGCTTCACTCTTTAGGGAAAGCTAGGCTAACCACATTCTAATTTTAGTGTCTGATCTATTCCTTTACAAAATTATAAATCCAAGTAGTCTGCAAATGCTAGTGACTATAGACAAACAGATCATATTCAAGGTCGGTTTTGGCCCAACAGCCTAATAACTTAGTTTGCAGAGCAGATCACCCCAACCGGGGAGTTTTTTCTCTCTCTTGTGTTGTTGAAACTGTTCGGTTTCTCCATAATTTTGTAAGGTCTCCGCTCTACTACTTGAAGTACCTTGAGATAATGTACATTGTGATTTGGTGTATATAATATTGAATTGAATTGAATTGAATTGATTGGATTCAGTGACATAGGCTCCACCAGCTGCACTATCACAAAAAAACCCTCCTTGGTTTGGACAAGGTGAGGACAGGTCAGGTGAAGGACTACATTCATCTAAGTCAGTTAATCAGAGGGAAAAGGGCTCATTTGACTCAACACAAAGAACACTGAGCCACAGTGGCAGAGAAGGATATGTCTCCCACTGGGATGCTGTGGTTCTATTCCAGGCAGAGACACAGACATATGCTTCCACTCCTCCACCTATTGATCCATGCATTAATGGATGATGAGCATATCGTGCGTCTGAGGTGAAGTGATCACAAGTGGACAGCTCTAAGCACATCGGCTCACATCTAGCATCAGAACGTGTCTCTACACACATCATCTTTATCTGGGAACGGATCTCACTTCCATGCACTATATGCAAAGCAATATGTTTCCAAAGACTGTATTAAACCAACTGTATTGTTGATTTTAGCAAGCCTGACAAACAGGATGTTCAGCCCTGGCATTAACATGTATCTCTAATCACGGGTGGACTCACCCTAGACACATTGAGGACACATTTGAGATCCGATCTCTCAGTCCACATTCACAGGGGCTCTGGGACGCATGTGGCCACATTCTTTTCACAATACGATAGTAAATGTTTCCTGGGCCACACTGAATGATCGCATGCTTAGTAGTCGTCCTCTGATCCACTACAAGTGTGAACTGACAATTGAGAGTTGTACACTTGTGATTGGATCACTCTAGATGCTTGTTAACACCAGGTCTTTACAGGGCCATTATTTCAGGCAGGAAAGAAACCAGTATGGAAATAGGTGTTTTTATTCTGTGTCATGCTCCAATTTAAAACTTGCATGTCCTTTTCTTTCTGTCATCACATCATTTTACTTCATTTCATTTAATTTGTACCGGACCTTTACTTCATCTGTCCAAAACCACAACAACAGAATAAATACTTAGTGATTCCATAGTGTTACATGTAAATTGAGATTTTAAATACTATTGACAGTTGTAGAGTTTAATAAAAGCACTTCATGCATCTACCAAAGACAAATTTTAGGGAGATTTTCTGTAGTAAAGAATACTGTATGCTATCAGTGCCAAACGTTTATTTCTATGGTTGAGGTTTTGAAGCTGCTATTCAATGAATTTACACATGCAACTGAAATAAGGTGAAGTCAGTTTGGCTATGACTCACTGATCCCAGTGGCTCAACAAACACTGAAGAAGGACAGCTGTATCATTTGTTGTTTGAAAAACTAGGAGACCCAAATGGCAAAGTACAAGTAAGTGAAATCTATTGATGAGTGAAAATGATACTTTTGAATGTTGAAATTAAGTCGATTGTATTCCTATGCTTCACAGGCACAATGGTTCACTGGCCAATGGAGACAAGGGTCGTAGAAGAAGTCGTCTGGCCCTTTACAAGAGACCCAAAGCCAATGGGGTCAAACCGGATGTTATCCACAATGTCTCAACACCTCTGGTGTCAAAGGTGAGGAGTCGTAACACTGGTCCTTTAGTGCAGGGTGCCATTCAAACTTAACTGTTTACTAGTCTTTGGTCGAGGACACAAGGAAGATCTACTATGAAGTACATCTTGTGGATTTTTTAACTATGCATGATCTTATTTTCTGACATTTCTGATATTGTGACATCACTATGAAGTCAAACAATTATGTCATATAATGTAGTGAACCATTAACGTTTGGAACTGATAACAGTAGAAACACAATGTTCAGCTTATTGAGATCAACCATGCATCGTCATATAAAGAAAGAGAGAGAGTATTGCATTCATAATTCTGTACGACTACTTTTAGGTAATGTAAAAAGCTGTCATACAATATCTTGTTTCACTCCGTCATGATAATACGTTTTAATTATAAATGATGTCAGTGAGAGGGGGGTTGTTCCCCCAGAATAGGAAATATCCTCTGGATACATTTTCCTGGAGGCCAGACCTTCAGCTCTCCTTGCCATAATGTCTTTTCCATTGGCAGGCACTCAGCAACAAAAGCCAGCACAGCATCTCCTACACACTGTCACGGAGCCACTCTGTCATTGTGGAGTACACCCATGACACCAACACAGACATGTTTCAGGTTAGTGTCCACACACACACACACGTACGCACGCGCACACACACACACACACACACACACACACACACACACACACACACACACACACGCCATGCCAACTCAACATTTTAACTGTGTGACCTATGGTATAAATATCACTCGGAGTCAGATAAGTGACAAGTTGTCGGATGAAATCATTTAAAATGGTCCCTATGAACTACCACAACAGCAGAAAGACTCACACCTTGAAACTGCCTTTTACTTTTACGTTCTTTCATTTACTTCTGGAGGGGCTGTACGTGAGAAGATGTTCGAGTGAGACTCTTCGGACATTCACCGGAGTTTCTACGGCCAGCCCCCTAGTAAAAACTCCGGTGAATGTCCTTAGGAGCCGATGTGAGAACAAAAAGAAAGCAAATATCTCTCCAGGAAAAGGTGGTGCCATACATGTAGAAGACACAGATGAAGATGTCAAGAGAGCTTTTGCTGATATTTGGCCCGATTCCTGTGTTGATGTGAAAAACATGCGATCTCTGCAGCAGAATTAATACCCCACCATGCCTCTGGCTGCTGCATCCCTCACCTGAACCCTCTGGAGATATCTCTATTGTTCTAAACGCATCTCCTGCTGCGTTGCTCATGTGTGAGTGGCATATTCCAGAGAATGTCCAGACCCACTTCTCCAGTTTATGTCTAAAAATGGCTTTTGGTTGAAGTGCTCAGTACTCTGTGCTTCGTGACCCGCCACAGTAGAGAACTGCTCCTTGTGGTAGATCATGTTGCAGTGTGAGAAACACACAAACACACAAGGTAAAAACAGCACCTGCTCCACTCTCCTAGGTGGTAGAAATTCCCTGTGGCCCTAATGCATTTTCCCCTTAGACCTCAATTATAAAAGAGACGTCTGCACAGATTAGACAGCCTAAGCTATGGGCTATAACCAAGTGCTGACAAGCTCTGTACACACAGAGATCTTGCATGAGATTTATATCATCTTCATTGTGGAGGTAATCTGTAAGCAGATTTGTCAGACTACTCAAGAATGCAGCGTCATCAGAGAGCAGTGAGGGACAAGAGGAAGCCCAGGAAGGAGAATATCTGTCAGGACAGAAGACAACAGACTTAGGAGATAAAATATACAAGAGACGATGAGTCAGACTTGCCTGCCCTCAGCGCACAGTTGTTTTTCACACCACCTTATTCTCTCATCATCAAGGAGATCCACACAAAGCTGAGACTCCAGGAGACAGAGTCACCAGGGCTTCAGTCCAGTCTATCGATGTCTGTTATCTCACTACTGTGTTAAAGGGTCAGGTCATCACCCGCAGACAAAACTCATACTTTCTCTCTTAACGTTGGTGGTACCTGTCCATGCAGATAGTGTTGGTCTCACTTTTTCACGTTATGAGATATATCTACCTCCAGCTAAATTTAATTTGTGCTGCTCACAGTGTTAAAAAAAAATCAAGGTGAAACACAAAGCAAACGCTGTTCGATTAATTCTAGTTTATTTACCTTTTTAATGGACTTTGACTGAAACCCCCCACAACCCGGTGCTACCCGTAGCATAGCAACGACTGTTTATCAGCTCATCTTAATTATAGCTAACTAGCTAGCCACGTGCATCTGTAATTCACCTATGTGATACAAATTGTGATGTATGTAAGGGAAAAACTTGTATTTTTGTACAACTCAGCAAATATAAGACATTTTAGATCAACAAAATGTCAATATTAACCTTGAGACCATAAACTGATTAGAAAAAGGTTTGCTGAGGTTATGAATTTATTAGACTTTAATGCGGCTTCTTGTAGAAACCAGTGGAGTTGCCCCCTGGTGGCCATTTGACAGAATGCAGTTTTGAGGCCCTTTAACATTTACAGTTCAGAGTCTTTGTCCATGTTTGTGTATAGTCAGTGTTCATGAGAAGTGATCAACAGGATTGTGATATTAAAGTGTTGTGGCTTTTTCTTTATTGGAAATTGATCATCGAGCTAAATTCCAGTCCTAACCACATCATGTCATATTTCTATCCAACCTTGCCCCATTCCCAACAAGTTTCCTTTGAGAGCAGCACTACTGGAATAACAATTCCATTTGAAGGGAAACTTTATTTCTGAGGAGAACAGCCTTTTACACAAGAATGTGTGTAACCGCTTCAATAGTTAAGTTCAGTTATGTTAGTTAAGTTCAGACTTTTGCTTGTTCTTGACTTTTATTCTTGTAATTCTGGCCTTTGATTCTATTGGCAATGATAATGTTGTACAATGATTTCTGAGGTGGCAGAACACAGCAGAACAACAGAATCACAACATGATTGAATGTTGTTAGTCAGTGAATAACCTAAATGACAATCTCTGCCATCCAGCTGGCAGGGAGCTAACCCCAGTTGTTAAAGTAGTCATAATGCTTTACTGCTGCAGTGATCTGAAAATAATGAAAAGAGAAAACCTTTTTCCTCACATTACAGCTGCTAGCCCAGCAGTCTCTCACTAAACTCTGCCGAACCTGAAGTAAGGCGAATTTCAAAAACGTCTGTAATATGCTGACATCAACAGGTTACGGAGGTTAACAGCGACTTCAGATCAAGTCGTTCTGACCACCGTCAAACACAGGCTCTGTCTGGCAGGGCACATTTCCAAAGGCTCAAGTTCTATATTTTTGGGGAAAATGGCATAACACTTTATACGTTAGGATCAAATTACAAAAGCCCAGTACAATCCTCTTTAACAGCCACTCCTGTCCGAATCATGGCATGTTTTTAGAGCAGTCACAGTCCTTCAGTAAGCTTTTAATCACACCGTGACTGCAGTACTGTACATCACAGCTGAACTGTCAATAGCACTTTGAGTCACCAGTGAGAGGAGCTTACTGATTTGGCTCACTGTAGCTACGGATATGGTTCATTATGCTGAGGGGTGAATCCACTAAGTTCCTCTTGAGGATTCAGTGTTAAAGATGCGGTTGATCATTTACCGACCCCCTTTGGAACGTGGTTCCATCACAAATCTCAAAACCTGGAATAATTACAACCAAAACTATCTACATAGACTGTTACCACAAAAGATAAATGACAGGATCTGTGTTTGTCATTAGAATGAAGTGAAACCGACTATTTCATCATTAGTGTTAATGTATCTGCGTGAGGATTCTTTAGAGCTGTTCGTGTTTGACATCAGTGTTTCTTTGTCTTGGTCCTCTCTCCTCTTAGATTGGCCGGTCCACAGAGAGCATGATCGACTTCGTGGTGACGGACACGGCAGGCAGCGGCAGCAGCCAGGGCGGTGGTGCGGGAGGGGAGGGTGGCGGTGGAGGACAGTCAGCTCAGAGCACCATCTCCCGCTACGCATGTCGCATCATGTGCGAACGCAGCGCTCCCTACACAGCCCGCATCTATGCTGCCGGCTTCGACTCCTCCAAGAACATCTTCCTGGGGGTGAGTGTTTTTCCCCCTCACTGGGAGACTGGCTTCTACTGGTTAACTCTACCATGGTAACCATAGCAACCATAGTAAGAGCTACAGCAGGGACGTGACTGGGCCTCCCACGGGTGACATCATAGCTGCGATGTTGGGTGTCAGTGCATGTGACCTGGCATGGGAGAGGAAGGAGCTTTGTGCTCCGTGTGTGTGTGTGTGTGTGTGTGTGTGTGTGTGTGTGTGTGTGTGTGTGTGTGTGTGTGTGTGTGTGTGTGTGTTGTGTGTGGTGTGTGTGTGTGTAGTGTGTGTGTGTGTCAGTGTGTTTGTGGTGAAGAGATGTGGTTGTGATGGTAGTCATGTGTGTTATGTGTGTGTCATGTGGGTACTGCTTCTGGTTGTCATGTTACCGTCAAAGTTACCGCAGAGACATGTGCGGTTACATCACCAGCAGACATGATACATGTTATAACATACACTCTATATCAGCACGGCTTATAACACTGTATTGATGCTGCTGTATGTAATAAACCAAATACAGTAGTTCAGGTGTTTTAAAGATACGTTTTGTCCATTGTTACAGTTAAGATAATATCATACTGACTAACCTGAATGTTGACATCTTTATTAAACCACTGTGTAATGATCCTTTAAGCTGATTTGTTGAACCAAATTTGTCATGTCAGAAAAACAACGTAGCATGATGATGTCTATATGTCATGGCAATAAATTGCATCATTGCTGCTGGCTCCGCTGTGGAGGGGAAAGTCCCATAAAAAAGCGTGACTCTAGTAGTGAGGTTAGAATTTTAGAGTTGAAACCTCAGATTTGGATCGGACCACAGTCACATGTTGCATTGCACAAAATCCTTTAACTGCAAAAGGAGACGATGAAACAAACTTATTTCACCATTGGTAATGTGACGTACGTGCAGGCCAAGAATAGCTCCATTCTCCTGGCAGCATGACTTCATCCCATGCAAGATTCATCAGGACCCCCGACAACTAGGTCAGACATAACACACAAACATGCAACTGGGGTGTAACTGCCCCGGCCAGTAAAACTACATTTACACTGATTTGGAGCAAATATTGGAGCAAAAAGATCAGTTCTCATTCAGGCTCTGTGCTTCACCTCTGAACTCCATGATGGATGTGATGCAGATGAGACAGTTGTTGTGAGCCATAGATAAATTATGCACGTGTGTATTAAGTAAGACCTTAAAATAACAGTAGCCGGATATATTTCCATTCTGTATTTGATTCCATAGGCCTGTTCACAGCAGGCATTCAAGTCAATTTAATTAGTTCAGTTCCAAATCACAACCGAGCCTGCATTTGTTGACAGTGGAGAGTAAAACATGACACATGAAAAGCTGACAATGTTATATTGTAGTCCCACTAAACCACAATGACTGTAAATTGTCAGGATTTACAGTCATTGACAATTTTCAAAAATGACAAAAATTCTTGAGGAGATTGCCCCCTGGTGGTTGGCTGCAGTATTGGTCATAAACCCCCGCCCCCTCCATGTTAGCAGATGCAAAATTAGCATTACTCTGATGAATGATCCATGTTCGACTGTGTCTGTCTGTTCGCTGCTTGTCAGGTGGAGCACAGTGGGTTTACCGGAGCCTTTTTCACTGAAAACCACAGCTGCCGGATACAAAGCCGATAAGAGTAGCGAGACTCGACTAGAACAATAGGGTCGCAGCTTGTAAAACCAAATCAATAAGTCGAAAAGTGCTAAAAAAGCTCTGTACAGATTAGAGGAGATGTAGAGATTATGATAATGGTGGATTCATCACAGTAATGAGCCCTTTCCCATTACGCATCGTCATTTGAACCATTCCTGACACAAATACGCTGATCAGTACAGCTTAACATTTGCTCTTGTCTAAATAAGGATTTTTCTTTCCTCAGCAGCAACAACCTCAAAAAGATGTTTTCATATCTAAATCTCTAGGCTGCATGGTGCAATTTTATAAAAATTTTGGCTAAGCATGCCAGAAATGTGTAGTTACCTCATGAGCTAATTTGTGTTCGTATTACATCTGGTCTTTCTCTTGGGGAATGGGATTATTCTTTGGCGTGGGTGCTCCTCTTTGCGTTAGTCAGTACAGTAGTCACTCTGTACTGAGCTTAATATAGAAGCGGAACAAAAGCAACGTAGGCTGTTGTTTTTTTTTCGCCTGCCACCTCTGGCATCCACCTCCACTGTATCCCTCTGGCTCCCCATCACTCCCCTAACCTTTACGTCTGCCTGCTCTGTGTGTGTGTGTGTGTGTGTGTGTGTGGGTGTCTCTCAGGAGCGGGCAGCCAAATGGAGGACGTCGGATGGCTTGATGGATGGCCTCACCACCAATGGGGTGCTGGTGATGCACCCAGCAGGGGAGTTTGTGTCTGAGCCGGCTCCAGGCGTCTGGAGGGAAATCTCAGTGTGTGGCAACGTCTTTGCCCTGAGAGAGACGCGCTCTGCCCAGCAGAGAGGAAAACTGGTAAGAGCAAGAAGGTTTGATGGGAAAACGAGTCCCATGTTTGCTTTAATATGATCACAAGGGTTAAAGTCACTGCCCTTGCCTTGACCACAGAGCTTGGGACCACAGGGAGTTCTGTGAAAATTGGTTTGTCACAGCTGCACATACCAGAATAAGGATGAAGAACAAAGATCGGTATTACATTGGTATGATGGTATGCAGAAAAGATTAGACATTTAACGCGGTGTACCATTTTGCGCATACCATTACAAGGACAGAGTACTGAAAGGAAGTTGTTGTTGGTGTAAGAGCTTTTACAAGACGTGCAGAAAGTAGTTACATTTGTCATGTCCAAGAATCGGTAGATCTCCCATCAGTGGACTGTCATGAACATATGACCTGGGGTAAGTGGGCAATGGGCATCCAAAAATGTTAACAGTGTAACAGACAGGGAGTAGGAGATATGTATAAAGAGAGTACATAGGACAGTACATAAGGGGCAAAACATGCAGCACAAGTGTAAATCATAAAAGAAATAAAGAACGTCTTTCCCCTGCAACAAGTCAGCTTCTCTAGTGTTTCTCAGAAGACACAGGAAAGTTTGAGCTCCTAAAATGCCTAGAGGGCTAGAGAAGTGCCATATGAATGCAGTCCATTTACCATATCATACCTTCACTCACCTCAACAGAAAGACCAAAAAATAAGGAATAAAAAGTGTGAGGTATCTGGGAATGTTGTACTGCAATATCTCTGGTTCAATAAAAGTAGCTTTTGTTCTTATTTGAACAAAACCCACCAGTATGCGCCTTAACAACACATCATACCAAGGGATGCATGCATCTACTCTACTGTATTGTTACCTGGAGTGAAACGTTGGATCAATGTGTCCCCTCTTTTATAATACCAGTGATGTCAGTGACCAAAATTGATGTACCTTCTGTTTCTACCCTGCCACATCTACTTCTTCTGTACTTCTCTTAAGGTTGAAAATGAGTCCAATACCTTACAGGATGGTTCACTGATTGATCTGTGTGGGGCCACCCTGCTATGGAGGACCCCCGCCGGACTGCGCCACACCCCCACTCTCAAACAACTGGAGTCCCTTCGCCAGGAGCTAAATGCTGCCCGACCACAGTGCCCCGTGGGCTTCAACACCCTGGCCTTTCCCAGCCTGGCCCAGCGTGAGATTGTTGACAAAAAGCAGCCCTGGGTCTACGTTAACTGTGGCCATGTGCATGGCTACCACAACTGGGGCTACCGCAAGGAGAAGGGCCCAGCCGGCCCCGGGGGCACGGCGCCGGCCAGCACTGGGGAGAGGGAGTGCCCCATGTGCCGGCGAGTGGGCCCCTATGTGCCACTGTGGCTGGGCTGTGAGGGAGGATTGTACCTGGACAACGGGCCGCCCACTCATGCTTTCTGCCCCTGTGGCCATGTATGCTCAGAAAAGACAGTGGTGGGGTGGAGCCAGATCCCATTACCCCATGGCACCCATGCCTTCCACGCTGCCTGCCCCTTCTGTGGCACCTGGTTGACAGGGGAGCAGGGCCACATCAAACTCATCTTCCAAGGCCCTGTCGACTGAAGCCCCGACCCGGGAACCACTCAGAGGACAGGGACGTTGGGATTGGACAGAGGTGAGACAGAGTTAAGACTGTGTGCTAGAACAAAAATCTGAACATTTCAAGTATGAGGTAAAAGAGAAAGCACTGATGACAAGTACAGTGAGAGGACTGTTGATATGATGAACTGAAAGCGACCTGCAATAGTAGATGCCAAGGCTTCACATGGACTAAGAGGTGTATGGAGGAGATGTAAATAAACTGTGTTGAAATGAAAATGTCTTTAGTGATCATTTCTTCTCTTTTCAGTAGCTGCTGGGCCTCAGTGTTTAAGCAGCTGGGTTGCTCATCGTGTTGATCTACAGTAGGTTTGAATGAGCTGTCAAGTATAATTCTAGCTGACTACAGGAGGTCTACAGCTAACATTGTTAAATAGCTCGCCAAATGAATTAATGAGAATCAGGAGCACAACACCATTACTAAATAGACAGGGAGAAAGAAAGAAGAAGGCCACAGAGTTTGGAAACAAACTTAAGTGGTTTGTCAAACTTAGGTCTCGTTCCTTATTCATGTGAATCATGAGGGAAGTGCGCTGACGCAGTGGGAATCAAGGGGGGGTCATTCAGACCCGGTTGAGAATGTGGCCTGATGTGGAAGAGAACATGAACGA
Organism: Hippoglossus stenolepis; assembly: GCF_022539355.2. Lineage (NCBI taxonomy): Eukaryota > Metazoa > Chordata > Actinopteri > Pleuronectiformes > Pleuronectidae > Hippoglossus > Hippoglossus stenolepis. Next base: position 15,931,680 of record NC_061505.1, on the reverse strand, counting down.
TGGTGGTGAAATGATAACCCAAACTGTCCACTGTGAACACCCATCACGGTTTAACCATTTAATATGAATAAAAGGCAAAGGTTAGTCTACGCATCTTCACCAAGAATGTAAGTTTGAAGTCGTGCGTGTCAATCAGGCAAACATGTTTCTGTCCGGAAGTGGATTGGAAACAGATGCACTGATATTAAGGGGCCAGTTTACTCTTTTTACTTTTTTTACACAACTATTGTGCCCAACCAAGCGCAGCACTATGAATGTCTTCAAGGAGATACTGTACAAAGATGTCCACTGTCATTCCTATTTGAAACAATACCGCAGCGGTCAATCCTCTCTGTGACAGTGACTAAAAAGACAACTTGGTCAACTGTGAGACATTTGCTTGGCTGCTGCTTGCATGCAGATGGAGAGAGCATGTTCCAGAGCGACTACCTGGTTCACTACCTGCAAGGCCTCAACAATCCAGCAGCTGGGCTGTTCTCTACCCGTCCCCATAAAGTGCGGGCTTGCTCTCAGCTGGATGAGCATTGAGGCCTCTGCCTATTAGAAGCCCTCCATCTGTAGGTGCAGCCTACACACAGGCTACGCAGTAGTACGCTGCAGACTCCACAGTGTCTCTAAGCCTTGCTCCCAGTTTGCAGTGCCCCCATTGTGCTAAAAATAACTCAAGGTCGCCAGCAGCCCCATGCCTCCCCACCGGGAGAGAGGGAGAGAGAGAGGCAGCTTTGTGATCAGAGAGGCTGCACACATTACCTATTCATCACCTCCGGAAATGTAACACCAACACAGATTGACGGCTTGTCCAGATTCAAGAACTCCACCATGACATTGCACAAACTGCACCTTTAAACATGTTTTCAACAGATGTCGATCAACGTGCTCTTCTGCTCTGTAAAGGTCTCAATGCATAGTGGATACAGAGGCTGTAGTCTCACCGTGAGCTGCCACAAGGTTTTCATACTAGTGCCAGAAGCACAGCTGGGACAACTGGCAATATGCAACATCCAGTGTGTCTTCATTTGTCTTTAATACCATCTCCATTTGACACAGTGATGTGTCTTTTAGGTGCAAATGCTGCCTGCAGCTACAGATCATGTGCTCAGTGCTGTGTGTGGTTATTTAAAGGCCCAGAGGGAGAGGGATGGGGTACAAATCAAGGGCGTTCGCCACATGGCTGACAGGCAGCAGAGCAGATCTATAGTGTGTCCGGTGATGGTATGTTGAGCAGGGACATGTGTCCTGTGGACGTTCCTGACAATATACAACAGTGCACCCCTATGGAGAGGACATACTCTGTGTGTGCATGCCCCTGACACCAATTAAGAAAATGACTGGGATGTCATTGCATTCAGTCAATGCATCTGAGATCAATATATAATATGCTAAAAGAGCTAATCCATCCAGATATAAAGGTGGAGAAACTTAAATAACTATAAACAAATAAAACATTATCTACTATTGCTTTGGTTTTACTGCCTGGAAAATAAAATGACTGTACATGCTCTTACAGACTCTAACGCCACCTACTGGCCTGGCAGGCTTGAATGTGTTTTTTGTGTTTTTGTTTTCTGTGAATTAAAGGTCGTGTGGATATTTTCAAACAGAGGTGCTAGGTTAAAAAATAATTTTATTCGCGTGAACAAGGTCTCCGACAGGTATTATCAAACCTCAGGACCCCAACTTGAAACTGTGCATAGACAACATTATACACAACATTTTAAGTAGGAGAATGTTGTTTGGCCATTTGGGTGAACTATTCCTTTAACTTCACACGTTCCCTCCTAATCACCGGAGTAGTATCAGCTCATTGGCTCCCACACTGTGGCCAGAGATGGTGCTGAGCCTCACTGGTGTCAGAATAACGCCCACCGCCATAACGGTGCATCATCTTCTATCAGTGTGTTTTTTGTGTTGCATTGTGCGTATGTATTTCTCTGTGAGTCATATTGTTGGTTGTCTACCTGCAAGCAAACAAGCAAGAGGATGCTGCAGTATCGTCCTGACAGTTCAGTCCACTGGTGGCTGTAGTTTACACACTTCAGACTGTCAGTGACTAAAACAGCCTTAATCCTAACAGCGAGCACAAATTATTAGCAACTGGAAAACGTAATTCATTTCAAATGATTTTCTTTCATTAACTTTAAAACTTTGTTTCTCTTACTTTGATCCGATGAGCCGTTACTAGGTGTTCGAGCAGTTATGTACTTTTCATGCTCTGGACAAGAGAAGCTTTGTCAGTGTAATTGATTGGTATCAAATAAGTTGTGTGTGGGAAGACATTAAGTGTCTCTAAGTGTTCTGAGCATCTTTTAAAATTCACATTTTTCGTTTTGTTGTTATCAATATCCCCTTTCTTACTCTCAGGTTCAGCTGTTTCCTATTTAGTAGGAAATATGAAGACACACATGTTAAAGCAATGAAACATGTAATAGTGACTTTGATGCTGATTTGCATGAAGTGTTCTCTGTTTCTGTCCCAACTAGGAAATGTGTGATTTTGAATTCTCCAAAAGGGAGTTGGGTCTCTATTTAGGGGGAGAACAGGGATTAGGTTTTGTGAAAATTATCACTACATTGATATATTCAGGGTTGGATGAATCCATCTCAAACCGCCACAACTCCCTTTGTTTTGAGGTAGGGTCAAGGTAAAATACCACACCAGCTCTCATATTGATGTTGGTCTTTATCATTTTATTATATATATGTATGTGTGTGTATATATTTATAATATGTACAGAAAAAAAACATGATCAAAATCAGCAGGAGACAGCACCAAGGTGAGCAAGCCGAACAGAAAAAAGACAGAAGGTGAGTGACGGGCATACTCCTGCCCAGTGCCTTTTATTAACAAACACCTAGAGAGTGCCTTTATTAAGCCATTGAACAGCGTCGAACAAGTGTGCAAATGACAAACAAACCCAAATGGATACAAAAAGAGAACTAAAGAAAATAATGTCAAGCATTGTTTCATCAGAATCACATTCATAAGCAAAAGCCACACCCTACATCTGTTCAATCCCACCCAAAGCAGACATCCCATCCTACCCAGTATCCCTGCATACTTCCGTGGACTAGACAACACAGTATAGAATACATTAAAATCAGTAGAGTATCAAGACATGTCGACAGAAAATTAAAAAAAGAAAAAGGAAATCAGTCAATCAAAGCACAATTTATCCAGTATGTATATATATTTGTGTGTGTGTATATGTGTGTTGGTGTATGTGTGTGTGTCTGTGACTTGAGTTTTTTCAAATTTCAAAGGATTGCTTGTTCTGCATCTACTCAAGTGAGACTGGCATGATGCCGGGATACCAACATGTGTCCAAACAGCTTGGGAATGTTACACACATCCCCGCCCCCGTTCCACACACACACATACAGACACACACATGCTGCCTTCCCTCCCCCTTAATGTGAGATTCCTGCACATCAAACTACTGCATTCCAATTTAAAAAGACATTAGTGTAAAAAGATGGCAAAACACACTCAACAGGTCACACCTGTATGGAGGCTTTCCGTCGGAACACAAGTCAGTGACGGGGCATCACTAATGGAAGGCTATTGTTCACAAGACAAGACTGATCCCTCTGGAATTGCACTTTTTCCGCTGCATCACCACAGCCCCAGGTGGCGTTGTACTTACAAAAAAAGAACAAGGAGAGGAACCAAAGCCCAGGTGAGTTTCTCTAATTTGAGTAGACAAGCCAATCAGACGGGATCTTCAGGGATCGGTCAGGTTGCAGTGACATGGTCGGCTGGAGGAGGAGGAGAGGAGGGAGTTCATATCCGGTCAGAAAACCAGACCAGTCAGTCCCTGAACTTCTCTCCTCAACACACACACACGACCACACTATGGGCTGGAGCAGAACGTGCATCTCCCTGCTGCGTACAACCACACCACAGATTGCTAGGAGAACTAAAAGAGTGAGGTATTTGAAGGCCTTAACGTTACTCTAGTACAGTATGTATATCATCTAAAGTGGAACCAGCTTTCTACATGATCGCCACCTCGGTTTTACAGTTCTTTTTTAAAACAGGGCACAAAGTTGCAGTCTGATAATGTTTCATGTACAAAAGCTAAGGACTCATTCGAGTGCAGAGGCCCCTCTTTCTCTTTCACATTCCTTCCCGTTTCCCGGGAATACCACAGAGCTAACACGGCTACGAGAAGCAGGGAGCCGCTCACACGCATGTACACAGCCTCATACTTGTCTCTGATTTCAGCGTGACTATGCCAACCGTTGACGGTCATGGTGAACAGCCTGATAGCAATAGACAAACGTCCAAAATGTAGTCTGATTTATACTTCTGACAAAAAAATCCTGACTGATTTTTGATTGAAATTGCAACTTTGATAGTTGTACAAAAACCCTCTTGACTCAATGTCATCTTACAATCCTCTTCCAGAGCTTTAGGTCACTTTTAAGTCATGACGTTTTGTAGAGCTGTTGGTTTGTAACTGGGAGGGGGGGTGTCTCTGTTTTAATGGCATTTCGTACTTAAGAAGCCATTCAGTGGACATCATGTTGTTCTACTAATTTATCCACTTTTAAACTATTTTATTTTGGTCAAGTTCTTGTTTGGCTTTTTGTTGTGTATAGGTGCCAAAAAAGAGTCTATACCCAGCCTTACATGTAATCATCATATCTTCCATTTGAGGCTTTGAAATTGATTAGTCATTTATTCAGAGAGATTTGCCATCATGTTCATTAAAAATAAATACACTTACTGGGACAGAAACACCCAACTCAATGTCCACTTACTAGCTTTTTCCAAGGTGAATTCTCTGGAGAATAGACCTTAAACTTCAGATAATCTTGACATCGAGAATGAACTTTGAGAAGTCAAATAGAAGATTGACTTGATCACACCCAATCACATTTGTAGAATTTGAAGGAGAGGGGAAGATTTGCAGTGTCCATGTCTGTATAAAGATTATGGACATTTCGTCTAAACCGCACTGAATGTAAAGGCATCAGTCATCTTCAGAACAATGTGCTCATTGTTGAACTCCTCAGGCAGGTGGAGCTGTGAGAGCAGGCATGGTTTGAACTGATGAGGAACCAGAAACATGAAGGACGGGTGTCAGGATATTTATGTTTGACGAACAGGTCCTTCTCAGGGGAGGAACAGCAGCTTTTGTAAGACCTGTAAGACCCCCCCACCCTCTTAGCCAACAGACACACCCACACCACATCTCTACCCCAGCTTCATCTGCAAACAAGCATGAATGAGACCACATCCTAAAACATACTTTGTTGTGTACTGAATGAGACTTGAAGCCAAGTGTACAAGTTGTCTCCTTCAGAAGCATCAATGGAAACATAAAAAACAATAAAACGACAACAATAATAAAACAGTAATTGTAAGATCAATGCAGAATATTGCCAATTGCTTCCGTTTGTCAGAACTCAGTCCCCACCCCCCCCCCATTTTTTAATCATACTTTGTCATCTGTGTCCGACGCTATCTGCCCTCTGACTGTAATATTTAGTGTCATTCCAGCAGGTCACTGTGCTAAGTGTTACATTTCTTTCAATTCTAAAGTGAAATTATTACTGTGAAGACTAAAGAGAAAAACTAACAGTATATTTAAGTTCTCAAAACAACTGCCTCCATCCCAGCTCTGTTTACATGAGGATTTAACTGAGCCTCCAGCTCCTCTTCCACCACAAGCGTTGAGCAGGGAGTTTGGTTAAGGAATCCCTTGGTTAATGCTTCTGTCATGCTGTCTTTGCATGTAGATCTTCCTGCAGTATGATCTCATTTCTGGCTCATACTCAGGCCACTAAATCACTATGTTCCTTTTGAGAGAATGCAGAAAATGTCACTGAGCCTCTTTCTTTTGTGAAGAGGCACTAGAGGCCTCAGTCAAATTTTACAAAGTGTAATTGCATATAAAATCAATGAAAAGACAAGTAATGGCAGATAGATGAAAATCTGTCGCAAACTTAGCAGAAGGCGTATCTGTGCAAGTTGAAAGTACTTGAGTTGGAGCAAAAGATGTATCTGCTTCATAAACATACAGAGACAACAAAAAGGTACAGGCTGAGAAGCTGAAAAGAAATAACAAAAAGAGCCAGAGTTCCTGCTGAACTCCGAAATCAGTCAGAGAAGGAGCTGAACACAGACACACACAAGCACATTCCCGTACACGAAGCCGGCGCATCTACCTACAGCTAATGTCTGTACAGCTGGTATATTGGATGGTTGGGGCCAATCAACATGGACTACACTGACCGTCCGCTGATCACATTCACACTAATGAGGTGAATGCTGCTCAATAAATGACAATGATGAGTCACTGATAGCAGTGAGCACTTCCTACTGTGTACAGAGCATCTACAGAGAATGACGCAAGCACACTACACCTGGTGGTGTGTTCGTGCAGGTAAATAATTCCAACAACCAAAAGTTTGGGCTGTGGGTTGGGGGGGGGCACATAAGATGAGATCAGCAAAGATAGACGCAGTCTGAGGAGAGAAGTATTTGACAAAAAGGCTTATATTTCTTAACCCCATGCCATGTGAGTGTGTGTCTGTGTGTGTGTGTGTGTTTGTGTATGTGTGTGTGGTATCTAAACTTCATCTTCCACTGCCTCCACTATAAATCAATATCAATTTCCCCCATATCTGTTTTCTTTCTGTCCTCTTGGCAGAAAGTAAAAGTTTCCCTGGTGTCTGTTTTTGTTCCTCCCTCACACACACTGGTTGTTTTCTTCTCTCTGTTGTTTGTTGCGCATACAGGTCTGAATTAATCCTCACAAACTTTAAATCGGTTCTCTGATCTTAACACTCTTACAGTCCAGTCCGTTGTTTGCCTCAACAATCCTGTGTCTCCAGGCAGGCTGACAGGAGGGGGGTCAGAGGGCTGGGTGTGGGTTACAGGGTGGAATGGTGGGTGTGGGAATGGCTGAGATGATGGCAGGGGAACACAGAGGGAGAGGAGAGGGATATGTCGAAGTGGAGATGGTGGGGGTCCTTTAGCAGCAGCCCCCTCCAGACTGCCTGACGGGAGTGCTCTCGATTTTTAAGTTGGGTTTGTCGCTACCAGCTGTGGCTCCGGGGCCCATGCGCTTCTTGATCTCTGCAGCCATGGTCATGAAAGCCTGCTCTACATTGGTGGCGTTTTTGGCGCTTGTCTCCAGGAAGGGGATGGCCAAAGAGTCAGCAAACTCCTGTTAGGAAAGAAGAGGAGACATTTAACAGTCAAACCTTTCACTCATATCACAGACCTGGTTGTGGAGTTGTATTGTTTGGCTGACAGAAGTGCCGGCAACATACGTCTCTAAACATATTTTATCAGATGTCTGTGTGCACAAGTGAAGTGTGTACAGACCATGCAGTCATAACCATTTTAATTATTGATAAATAAAAACACCTAACATGCTCTTGTTCCAGCTTCTCAACACCAAATATCTTTGGTGATCGGACTGGTCAGATAAAACAAGGTCATTGAAGAAAACTGTGATGGGTATTTTTCACTTCTCTGACATAGAGGTGGGAGATATGGCAAAAATATATCACATTTTTTCAGGCAGGATGAAGATCCACAATCTTATCATGATTCCATTTTTCATGTTGATTTAAAAGACTATTTTGCAAGTTACTCAACGTTACAATCAAACTAATTTCCCCCCACTAAAAAAAAACAGACCAACACCACAACAAAACATTAGAAGGAAAAAGAATAACAAACCATTAAGGCCAAACTCTAGTAATTAATAATTACAAGATTTTTGCCACAAGACTTTATGACACAAAGGTAAACAGACTATATAAGTCTTTGTACTGAGGGCATTAAAAGAACTTGGGGTTTTGGGGGACCAAATTTGTATTGTTTGGGTTGGTGTGTTGGTAGTTGCATGCCTCCCGACTTTTGTTTGCATTATGACGTCCAGATTATTAAATTTTCTTCAATACAAGCCCATATTTGCAAGATATCCGTGTCTTTCTCATCAATATACATTTTTGCTCCTATTTTAGTGGGATAAAGAGCAGGATTTTTGGTCTAATTTTGTATTTTTCAATTAATGTAAGCAGGTAAACTGGCAGCATCCGTACACAGCGTGTCAGATTCACCCATTCCCTTAAATATAACGTGTAATTTTTGAAGTAAGGTGAATTAATTACAGTGTCCTGGGCATTTATTAGTGTATAAAGCTGTGCTTTAATTGGAGGAAATACAGTGATCATAGACTAGAAATCTCACGAAGCAGCTCCACTGCAGGCACGCAGGCAGTGTGGCCTGGGTGCTAGTGTAATATGTAACCATATTATCACCAATAGAGGTGGGGGGGAATGGAATGTGGGTCTGTTTCTCTAAATTGTAGAAAATAATTCCTTTGGGCTGGTGATGGGTGGATGAGTCAAGCATACGTGCGGATTGAGATCTGAGCCGATCGAACTATCTCTCTGTAAAAGTAGATCGTAGAGACATTTTAATCGTTCACGATCTAATATCGTCATATTACACACCCCTACTCTGACATTTTGTACTCCAAAAGATAAGTCCATTAAATAAGAGAAAATGGACGGATGAATATGTAATGATAATAACAATCCTTGCAGGCAGATGCAGAAATTATCATGGGTTTCCTAAGACCCTGTGTGTGCATTTCAAACAATGGGGAGTGACACTGAGGAGATCCTGTTTGAGTTGGAACGGATAATGTTGAATAAGTTACTTTTAGAGAGAGAAGACGTCAGAGGAAATGATGTGTACAACCATTGAACTGAATAAGGCAGGGCTTTTTTCAATTCCTCATCAATGAATTTGTTCCCATGAAACTAGGAGAAAGGAGCCGTACCTTGGCTGTTGTGTAGTCCACTACTTTCTTGGTGGTCAGGTCACACTTGTTGCCCACCAGAAGCTTGTTGACATTTTCACTGGCGTAGCGGTCGATTTCCTGAAGCCACTGCTTGACATTGTTATAGGACTCCTGCCAAATAAGAACAACAATATCAACATGACGCTAAACATGACCTTTGCCTGATTGGTCAGCAGCTATAGTGTCATTATTGTTGTATATTCTTCTGCATTATTGTCACCTTGTAGACTGGAGTGAAACAGTTTGTTGGAGTTGTTAGTTGTTCATATGTCAGCAGGCTATTTGCCTAATCTCCTCTGGTCTTTAGACCACAGTGGAAACACAGGCGAACAACAGTCTGCAGGAACTTTTAGTTCCTTGATAAAAGTCACGTATGTCTGTGGCGGAAAAGCCTGATCTTGAGCTGGCAGGGTCGGACTAGCGACTTCTTCGACACAAAGTAGCTAAACGCCAAGCGTTGTTAGGTGCTTTTTTTTTTCATTTTAAAGAAAAAATTCTCTAAAAGAGCCTGAAAAGCTGGTACCTGTAGCCACAAAGACACTAAGTTGGTAATAATACCTGTAAACACCCCCCTAATTCAATTTGAAAGAGCAAAACAAAATGGTGAAAAACAATGGTGTAACTTCAGTCAGTCAGTGACTATTTCATTTATAGGGCTGGCTCCTCTGCTGTCCAGCTAAAAAGTATCTGGCTGCTTTCCTTCACTGAGGAATCAGTCCAGACCACCGACTCACCTGATCTGTGACATCATACACGACTATGATGCCATGGGCTCCACGGTAGTAACTGGAGGTGATGGTACGAAACCTCTCTTGACCAGCAGTGTCCCACTGTCACAGACACAAAGAGAGGGAAAGAGGAAGGGGTTAGAAGTCTGTTCATCAAAAGTCAGCCAATTTGATAGTAAAGAGCAGTTCAGGGATAGTAGGATATTTACATAAGGATTATATTTGACAATGCAAGCTCAAGAAAGATTTTTAAGGTTACGTTCATCTCATTTTAATTCATGAAGACAGATGGTTAAGTTGTTTGAGCAACATTAGTAGCTTAGTCGATCCAGGTATGAAAAGCCTGAACCTGACAACTTCAAATCAATTTCAATTTAAAATATGAATTCATGAAAACCTGTGCATCTTTTCTACATTTGTTTCTCTTGCCATTTATACTGGTGAAAATTGTTGCATCCTTCTTCAGGATTAAGATCAATATGTGTACAGCAATCTCGATCAGACTTTCAAACCGTTCGAAACCACTCCTAGGCTTTCAAAGTGAAAAATCTGTGGACAGGTTGAGTTTCACTGACAACACTTTAACAAGAGAAACAATAGAGGTGGTTAGAAATAATTAGTGGATGACAAAAGCTTGTGTTTAAGAAAACTGGGGGCAGCAGATTGTGAGCATGACATGTCTCTGTTGTTCATCCTCCTGAACTTACCATGATGACTCAGAAGCTGACAGAACAGTTAACTTCACCTCTAGCAATGTTTTTATTAGCAGCCTTTCTTTGTTCATTTGGCCATAACTGGGTGATCTGCATTTTCTTATTTTAAGCATTTATTTAAAAAAAAGATTAAAGAAACTCAAACTTTGAAGTGTTTGGCAGTTGACTGTGGGGCTGCATCTCTGTGCAGGTATATGCCACATTCTGTATTATTACTCTATTTCTGTGCCTGTGACAGACAGTGGCTTCTTTTGTAGTTTTCTCAGAAGTGACGTGAGCATTCCTCTACACAGCATGCTCAACCCAACTCAATTAGCTTATTTTAGTCAAAACTATCTAAGCCACAGTAAGTCATGCTTAAGGAGGCAGGAGCCATTGCCAAGTCCTTACTCCCATGGTGTCCTCGACCATTACAATGGCAGCATTAAGACTCAGTAAATCAAAATAAAATGGTAGATGGTCTGTATGTATATTACTAGTCTCGCTGACTAGTACAGGTTATTGCCATTCACCCATCCACACACACATTCATATAGTGCATCTATGGCCAGTACTTTTTCTATGAAGGGCAATTTGGGATTCAGTATCTTGGGCATGCAGACGGGGAGGACTGGGATCGAACCGCTGACCTTCTGGTTAAAGGACGGCCGCTCTACCGTGTGCTTTTCTTCATTTAACATACATTATTGCTACATTTTTATTCTACTTTGTGGTAATGGAATCGTAACAGTTAAAATACAGTTAATGATAGATGCTATGGACGAAAAAGGTGGTGGAATTCCCTGTTTCATTACTGCATTTGCGAGCACACTGCAGAAAACCAGCAAAACCAAGTGGAGAGAGACAGGCAACATCAAAGACGTCCTCAGAAGTTTAACAGTTGAGGCTACAACAAGCCATGAAATGGACAGACTGGACTGATGAAATTGCCCTGGTTCGTGTCACACAGAAGCTGAATCAATGATGTAGCTACTTACTATACTAAATAAATTAGTCACATCAGCAATCACAAAGCTGACATTCTCAGTAGGTTGTTTCATAACAGTACACACCACTTTGTTTACACTGGTCTCTGCTCTCTTTGAAGACAAGATCCTAAATTTGAGCACTGCTCAGGAACAAACTGAATCCTAGTGCCCGTTACTTTCAGTGGTTGGCAGCAGTGTTGTCTCTAGTGACTGGTCAAGCAGGTATGATGCCACATCATCACAACAAGACAAAGTAAAACACATGGAACAGTAACTGTTTTACTCCTGCATGTGTAAGGAACATGACACCAGATACTTTGAAATAAACAAACCCACAGGTCTCAGCTATGTGGGAAGAGGAGGCTGTTCCCAGGGAGCTGCGGTCAGGGGTTATAGACTCAAATATTTCTAAGCAATAAAAAAAGACTAGGATAATAAGAAATAATTTGGAACTTGTAAGGATGACAAAGAGATCACAAAACTACAAAGTGGTTTTACATGCTGCACGCCATGTTCGGCCACAGCTGTGCCATGGGCCAATGTAAAAGTACATTTACAATATCATCAAACCTCCATTCAATTGTTGTCACCTTACATCACTAGCCCACCAAACACTGTAAAAAATTGTAATTTGTAGATAAAGGTGGAACACAAGAGGAACCTTGTATCAAACCAAGGATCTTCAGGCTATAGGGAGCTCCAGGTTACTAGTAGTTAAATTTAAAAAACACCTACAGATGCTCCATTTATCTCCAGGTGTTTAGACTGACTTATAAAATAAGTGAAAAACATGAGTGTGCCGTGAACAATGTGCTTTTATGTTAGTGAATGTATTAAGGAGAAGCTACGTCTGCCTTACAAACTACTGCATATCTCTTTCAGGTAGCACAGCCTGTTCAATTAACTAAAACAGGATCCGGTTACAGCTTTGTCTGAATGCACAGGCACACTCGCACGCGCACACTCGCACGCGCGCACACACACACGCACGCTCAGTCTCTCATGTGTTTGGATCTACACCCTGGCTCATATTGGGGTAATAATGTGGGTTGTGTGTATGCTCACAATCTGCAGTTTAATGGTCTTGCCATCCAGCTCAATGGTGCGGATCTTGAAGTCCACTCCAATGGTGCTGATGTAGCTCTCTGTGTAGGTGTCATCCTGTAGGAAGGGTGAGGGAGAACAGGAAGGGATCAGTTCAACAGCAGTTTGAGGAAAGACTAAATGTTTGACCTGGTACAGAAACGGAAGGACGTGTTTTTAAAGTATAACACTACTTACTGCAAATCGCAGCAGAAGACAGGACTTTCCTACTCCAGAGTCTCCAATCAGCAGGAGCTTGAACAGATAGTCACTGAAAGAAAAACAAATCGCGTCAGAACAGGGAGGGCATTTTTAAACTCTCAGTCTCAGTTAAAAAAAACAATCCGAAACTGACTGAATCAAACTTTGAAGCCACCCTCCTGACACAATATACCCTATTTTACTAACATCTTTGAGAAACATAAAATACAGTGTGTGCATGACAATAAAGGAACAAGTCATTCATTGCAGCAGTATGGCTCACTGAGGTGTTTACATAGATTTTAGAACAATGGAGCTCTGTGGCTTAGAGGAGAAATAAAGGTCCACAATATTTGTAAGTAGAATATAATCATTTTTGGTTTTGGTATTTTGGTGGGAGCATTAAACTGCATCAACCTGTGTCCATCATAAGCTGCATACAGCTGTGGTCAGTTATGGTTGAACGCTCCAGAGAAGTTAGTTATCCAAGACCTATATATACTTAATAGACAATACCATTCATAGTTCAATAATAGAGTTTCATGCTTATTTGGTGTTTTATTAAATTATCATTAAGGTTGCAACTAATGATCATTCATCAGTCCGTACCAATTAAACTAATGATTTTTTGATATATGTTGAAATATTGATAAGTTTTGCTTTGCCTCTTCCTGAAACACAAAAATACAAAATAAAATCAAAAAAATTGTGGCATATATGTGAATGAAGGAACTATTGTATTTAACTTATGTGTACTTTGCTATTCGTCACAAAGGTTAAGATTTTAGTTCGATTTGTTAATTTTCTCTGCCCACTATAGTTTCACTTCTGCATCTCCTGCACGTAAAACAGATGCACACAAACACACACTTTTGTAAATGTATTTGCATATCTATCTATGTAATCTATTATGCTGATGCATCGTTTCAACCCTATTTATCAAACAGCAATTCTAAAACAACTAAGTAACAGGTTTTGCAGCATTAGAAACAAGTGGGAGCAAATAGAGGCTGGCCAAGCAGGTTAAACAGGGCCTGGGGTTACAGCTGGGTTTGAGACAATTAATTTTAGTGCCCATACCTGACCACTAGCACTGATACCTAAACAACAGGAATATGAACTGGTTTTAATGTTGAGGGTTGTTGCTCGTTAATAATACTTAATAATACTCTCCCAAAAATAAAACATCCCGCACCTGCCGCCACAACACTGAATCACTGAGAGGAAAACAACCTCACAAGAATTTCATTCACAGCAGCACTTACAGCCAAAGAGAATTACCCAATGAGCATGCTATTCTTGTGTCATAGGAAACTGAGACCTGCCATGTATCACAGCCTGACACTTGATCAACTGACAATATGTCATCAACACTGGATGCAGCAACAGCAGCAGTGTTGCAATCAGCCCAGTTCTTATTTCAACATGGCTCCGGCTTGTGTTGATGTGGCTTGATTGCTGGGGGCCACCAGGACTGCTTATCATTGTTTTTGCAACACACAACACAAAGACCACCTGAATGCACTGCCTCATATGTTCTTAAACTGAGTACTACGAGATACGCAGTTAAATTGAGACCTACAGGCTCACATTGGCCATTGTAATAGCATTACTTAATTAACTTACAGGTGAGGTTTTTCTACAAACACTTTTCCTATTATAACCAAAAAAGCTGAAGATCTTGAATGTTAAAACACAAACAAATGAGGCCTCCCAAAAACTTTTCAGAAACAAAATAGTGTACAAAATATGGAACTAGCTGATTTTTTTCTAATCAGACATTTGATGATCATCTGAATCATAAATGTACAAGTAATTATGGTTAGTAAATGCTTTATAAATATGTCAGTTGTTGTTAATAAATAGACTGTGGTGAAGGGTAGCCATTTTCTTTAGGTCAAGTGATAACTGATCCTTCCTGATGGACTTAAGGGTGATGCTGAAGGAGGACAAACACTGTTATATTTGACAAGCCAAAGGGTGTTCCTGATAAATTCTAAACTGTATTTGTAAAGAATAAGTAAATGATATGCCAATGATAATAAAACCATTAGAATTACAACTTGGACAAGGTGTGCCTTACTTGAAAGTGTTACCAAAACCTGGTGGATGTCTACCACAATCCAGTGGATAAAGACAGGGACTAATCAGGCATTTTTAACCGGGCAGAAGTTCACACCGTGTACGTAAACATAAAGGTAAACAACGATTGTCAGCCAAGGGTGTGGGATGTTAGCTAAGCTAGTTTGACCGGGTTCTGTGTGGATTCAAAAAGGCAAAGCCTCCGCTGTGAGCTACAGGGCGCTCGGTGAAAACCCCGATCTGCTCAGCCCCGACTGAGGGGTTCGGTGACAGGCGGGGTGTCCTCTCGTTTCAGGGCTGGGGAAACATCTGCCACCTGTCGTATCGCCTGACGTTAGCCCCGACACGCTCCGCGACGGAGTAGAAGCCTGTAGTCGCGTTTTAGTCTGCGAAATTACACAGGATCCCTTCCCAAAATGGATGGTAACCATGTTAAAATGCGACACCAACCACACAGGTAGACATGTTCGCCGCTGTTGGATAAGTAACGGCATACAGCCAACTTTGCTCGACGGTAAATGGATTTCTCGAAGCTAGAATTTGGGGTGAATTTATTTTAGGGTCTGAATTATGTATATACAGTACGTACAAAGAGGACAAATCAGACAGACACGGTCGTATGAAGCAACACAAGGCTTGTTTATCCAGGCTGCAGGTCAGCCGTCCCGCAGATGTCGCCTCACTACTTCGTGTACCCGACCTGTCGAGCTAACGCTAACCGTGTCCGTCCTGGCTTCACACGGGGAACAATGTCGTCGCTGTGCGTGTTCCTCCGGTTTCACAACTGGATCGCCCGGGCCACTCGTCCCGTGAAAGGTCGCGTGTCACAGCACGAGCAGGCTGTCAGCTGACGTTCACTGGGGGGGGGGGAGAAAACACGTCCGCGAGACTGACACATTAAAGAAGCTGTCCGCGCCCTGTTCACGCGAGCGAGCTAGCTCCCCCGTTTGCCAACACTGTCTAACCACATAGCAATTAGCCTAGCAATTGTGAAAGGAACGATTACACAGCAGATAGCCGAGCTTGCGACGATGCGTTCGGGCTGAACACAGCGGAAGCGGCTTTACAGCTGATGTCAAACTCACTATTCGGGATTCATGGTTTCACTCTGGATGTGTTTTTCAGTCGGTGACTCGACTCTTCCTTCCTACTCCGGCACGAAAAAAAAAAAGATAAGACTTGAAGGTCCGGGTCTCCGAGGCACTTAGTCGGCTGTAGTATCGTCTCCGCAGCTGCTCCCTAGTTTGAATTCGATCTCAGCTCGTTCATACAGCCTCGATTCTAGTGGACATGTCCGTGTTTCGTCGCGTTAGCTCGGCGTATTTAGGTCCGTTTTCTGCTTTTCTGTGTCCGCTGCTGACAAGAGGTTCAAGATGGCCGCGCAGGTGCGGTAGTGACGTGTGGTGACGTGGCACTACAGAGAAGTCGGGAGGCGCGTTCAGGCCCCCGGAAAAAACGTCGGAAAACCATTGGGCAATGTCCGTCTCTGCGAGTAAGAACGGCCGTCTAAATGGGAACGGTGGTGCGTTCAAGAACATGCGTCGAACACCCGGTCGTGTTGGACATGCGCACTTCATTTTAATACGGGGATTTGTGACGTTTTAGGATTTTGCAATGTGTCCGGTGCGCCGTCCTCCGCCCATTCCACCCACAGTGCTTAATGCTGGGGTCAGGTTTTACTTTCATTTAAAAACACACACAAACATACTCATACTCATAATCAGTCGCAGAGAGCAAACATCTAAAGACAAAGACTGTTACAATGTGGTTAAACATGGGAAAGGTGGACATTTCTGTGGCTAGGAGCAAATACTTATTTATGATTCAATACTTAATTATAATTACAGACACACTGGGCATGCAAAAGGGGGGACGTGGATCAAAATAAAAATAATTTGCATATATACTTAATTATATTTATACATTTTTAAATCATTTAGAAATCATTCAAAAGAGAGCTTGGGATCTCTCCATTTACTGCAATGAATATGATACTTACCCGTAATGATTATCATGTTAACCATGTCAGAAACAGATGAATTATTAATTTTAGGGCCCGAGCACCGAACAGTAGGAGACAGTGGGAGGCCCTATTGAAATTGTAAGGATTATTATTATTATTATGAATTTTTTTTTTCAGGCAAATGAATTGGCTTTTTGAGGGCTTTAACATGCTCAAATCGTTACCAAAGTTTGCAGAAAATTAGAAAGTGGTGACAATTATATATTATTATACAATAACAACAAGAACAATGTCAATAATAATAAATAATAATAATAAAATAGAAAATAGAAAAATAATTTGAGAAATGTTAAAGGTCAGACTGTCATTTGCTTTAAGTGATAACCATTTTTTAATATCTAGCCAATTCTTTTTAGGAACAGGGCATGGAAAATCATGTGTTCTGATGTTTTGTCTGTCTCATTACAAAATATACAAGGGTCCCTCTCAAAATTGCAGCTTTTTTCAGAAATTCTGCCACTGGGTAAACCTTGTGAATAAAGTGGTTCTCGTTGACCTTTGGGAAAATAGGCCATTTGATTAATTTTGAGAATGCCTGATTCGTACTGGACAAGGATTCAACTCAGTCAATTTGTAGGCCTCAATTATAATCATGATAAATGATGAGTTTAAAAACAGCACTAATAAATGTGTTGTTCATTGGGGTAAGGTTGTGTTCAGGTGAAGGTGAAATCCATCTTGATAGGGAAACAGACTCAAACACCACACCAGGGTTTATACATGTCACTGCTAACTTTACGTTTATTTGAGTCGCATATTGAGGCTACACTACATCCAGTATTTTGTCATATCATCTTGTGTTGCATGATGAAAATTCCCCACACCCTTTGCACAGCATTTTAAATGTTCAAACCATGATATTGAACAAACCCATGGACAAAGCTACAGTTATTGCAGTGCTGGGATTTGTAGTTTATTATAAAAAAAAAGTCAAGTTGAAACAGTTACCACAAACTAAACTGGTTCACAAAAGTGTCTTAAAGAATTAGAGCGGCTGCCAGTGCTGGGAAATATTTCATATATAATATTCAGATAAAGGCTAATTCAATCAATCAATGAATCAAATTTTATTTGTATAGCCCATATTCACAAATCACAATTTGTCTCATAGGGCAACAAGATGTGACATCCTCTGCCCTTAACCCTCAACAAGAGTCAGGAAAAACTTGATTTTATATTTTTTGCTGAACTTTTACATGCAATGAAGCTCTAACTTAACAACTTACAAGTGGCCACATCGTATTTAGTGCAGATGTGCATATTTACTGAGAAAAGGCAAAAATACAAAGATCAATATTGGGATTTTAAGAATCCATAATAAAATCGTTCAAAAATTGCAATTAATCAGATCATTTTTCACTGTGAAACTTTAACATATTTCATTGTAAAGCTGTATGATAGAAGATGTACAAAATATTATAAAAAATGCAAAAGACAATCACGTATATTTTTGAGTCACTTGACTTTCAGATTTGGTATGAGAGCACACACAGCGGCCAATTTCGATTCCAGTGGCTGCCACCCTTGTATGCCTGAAAATGCCCCTGAGTGGTTAGTACACACATAAAACATCTGTCTCTTTTTCACTCACTCTCTCTCACGCACACACACACACACACACACACACACACACACACACACACTCTCTCTCACGTGGCATGCCGACTCAACATTCTAACACAGAATTACTCTTTGTGACTTCTCATAACTGTTGAACCAGTAATATTCTTGAGGTAGCCACTCTCTTCTTCATCATCCTCATCTCTGGCTGCAGAAGCACCCATAGGTGTAGGCTGGTAGTCATTTTCCCATCTTCCTTCAGAGTCTGTCTGGGGTTCCAGAGAGGCGGCTACAGCAGCAGCCGCTTCCAGCCCCTGGTTGATGTAACTGTCCTCCTGGCTGGCCTCCAGGACGGGCAGCTCCAACAGAAGACCTTTCAGTGTTTCACCCAGTTCCCTGAAGCCAGGCCTCCGATTCGGCTCCTTATCCCAGCAGCTCCACATGACGTCATAACTGAGTTTGTGAGATGGAGCAAGGAGGGGCAGGAGTCAGGGTGGGGTATGTGTAAAATACCTTTTAGCAATAGCTTACTGTAAAATCAAGCAATGTCAAAGCCTCTTTACAAGTTTTACCTTGCTAGATCTCATCAGCTCTGAGACATGTTTTTTTAATAGTTTACAGATTCACTTTTTTAGGCTGATCCAAGACAGACTTTTCACAAGTCCTGCTTCTCAGAGTGTCCTTAATGTTCTAAAAGTAAACATATGTCATATATGAATATTTAAATTTAGTACCACTATATAAAACATTAAAGTGGTTGCCTATCTTCAGAATACACTCTGATTAGGTGGCTCTGCCCACTAGCATCCTCAGCTTTCTGTTCAGATTTTGAAGCTAATCCAAAAACAAAATAATTCTGTCTCGGACACAGAAACTCACAGTTTTTGGTCACACTCCTCAGGTGGTTTGAGCCTATGTCCAGACAGCAGCAAGTCCAGCAGCTCATGGTTGTGGACTCCCGGATAAGGAGTCCTCCCGCGGGACACAATCTCCCACATGGTCACCCCAAATGACCACTGAGGGGACGAGGGCACAAAACAAGATGAGATCATTTGTTATCTTATCATCTATGTTTAATTGGGAATCTAAAACCAGACAAAGAAAATATAATTCATTACCAAACAACAAGTCAAAGTATATATCAAATAAATGTTGCTGTCATTTTAGGTAGTTCTTATCACATTGATGTATACCCAGGTGCTGATTTTCCAGTAAGATTGTTTTTAATTCAATTTTTGATAATTATAAACATTATTGACAGCTGAGACTGACTCGGGATTGGTCGATTGGTGGGGCCTCGCTACCACGGCTCCATCCCCTGATCGCTACTGCGCAGACAGTGGCTGCTCAATAGCGATCATATATTTTGGCATCATTTCGATGCGGTGGGAGGAAGTGGAGACATGTTAATATGGACCCCGTTTTACTTGTGTTAAAATGTTGGGAAATTAAGTCTGCAGAATTAATTATTTGTTGGGGCTGAATGTGAGCTACAGTCTGACCTTGTTTTTTTAAATTACTTTACTTCAATTTACTATAATTTACTTGAAAACAATTATGTTCCACAGAATGCTGAACTCACCACATCACTTTTGGTGGTGTACACAGACTCAGACAGGCTCTCCATGGCCATCCACTTGATTGGGACACGGAGAGCAACTTTCTGACGATAATAATTGCTGCTGTAGATTTTCTTGGACATGCCAAAGTCAGCCACAGACACCCTGAGATCGTCGCCCAGCCTTGTGTGAAAAAAACATGCAAATTAAAAAGTGCATTTGCATGATAAGTAAGGCATGATAAGGCAATACTCTCTAGACTGAGATCAAATTTTCTCCCAACACACACACACACACACACACACACACACACACACACACACACACACACACACACACACACACACACACACACACACACACACACACACACACACACACACACACATCTCCCGAGGCCCTCAGTCACGGTTCCTGAAACTATGAGTAGCTTCCCTTTAGGATACAAGTCATGGTTGAATACCAATAGCTGAAGACAGAGACGCAGTCAGAGATAAACAAGGAAGCCTTGATTTCAAGCCACCCCTTCCTGCTGTAATGTTTTTTTCCCCCTCTCGGTGTCTCCCTCTCATGGACTTACATGCAGTTGCGTGCGGCCAAGTCCCTGTGCAGAAACCCCTGTGAGCTCAGGTAGGTCATCCCTGCTGCAATATCAATCATGAAGCGCAGGAGACTCTGATGGGGCACAAACTGGAAGAGGGGGTGTTTATTTTAAATTTGTGAATATGCATCATGTTGTGGGTAGTTTTAATGGAGGTGTGCACAAATAAAGAGTTCAACACTCTACTGTCTGAGAAATCAGCATTAATTCTGACACGTGACACATTTTTTACTAGTTTTTGATGAAAATCTTAAGTCACTTTTTCCCCAACCTTGGTTACAGGTTGGTTGGTTCTCATCTTCCAGTTCCCTAAAGCACAACCAATTACTTTGGTGTCACTTAAGGTGCATTTGTAAAACGTTGGATTACACAGATTTAGATAGTTGATGAATGATCAGATAATGAAAGAATTTATTTAGGAGCTATGCCACTGTGTGTGATTCTGCATTTTGTTGGGTATTGTTAAGGTCAGAGGATGTCGCACCTTGTTAAGCCCTATGAGACAAATTGTGATTTGTGAATATCGGCTTTACAAATAAAAGTTTGATTGATTGATTGATTGAAAATATGAAAGTTTTCTTGTGTGTATCTTGTGTGAATGTGCCGACATACATGCAACAATATGCCCCATCTGCACATGCGTGTACTGACTGAAACTCACCATTGCAATATCACCATAGCGTGTTGCAATAAGGAAGCGACGCAGGTCTCCATGTTTCATGTATGGCAGTATGACGAGGGGAACAGGCAGAGGAGTGTCCTGCTCCCTCTGTAAAGTGACCCCTGCAGGACAAAACACACACGTCTCTCACAAGAGTCTGTGGGTTGAGCCTCTACAATCAGTGACAAACAAACATCTGATTTACTGGAGTTTTCAAAACTTGAATGATAGTGTAAGTGGCCACAGTGCCAGCTCAGAAATTGGGTTTGCTGTGAAGTGATCCATTTATGGTGAAAATGTGTGTTTAAGAATTAGGATTTAAAATAATTTACAATGTAACCTGAGCATAATCATCAACCTGAGTTGCAAGGTTAGCAGTTTTAAGAAAATACCTTCCGGTAAAATGGTCCAATGTAATGAGCTATTGATTTACCCAACAAAGTAAACCAAGCGTGTGCTCTGTATATCTGCATATATATATATATGGACAACCATGGTGTGGCTGGCTGGATGTTTTAAGAGTCCAGTTGCACACACATTTAACCCTGTTTTAGGATTAGCTGTGATTAGCTTACCGAGTAGTTTGACCACATTTTCATGATCAAAGTTCTTCATGATCTCGGCCTCTTTCAAAAACTCATGCAAGTCTTCCTGGCTGTGGATTCCAACTGTGTTTATGAAAGAGAAAAATGTAACAAAAAAAACAAGAAAATTACAGTAGAGTTTGGATAAAGACTGTGGCCTTTTATTTTGTACACACCTCTCATGGTCTTCACAGCCACCTTGATGTCCATGCTTTCCTCTGGTGTAAAAATCCCTTCACGAACTGCACCAAACTCCCCTGTAAGGAAAGGAAAGAAAGCTCAGTTTATCACCACCAGCGGGGAAAAGTAGATTTTAGTAGATAAACTAAGGCTGCATGAGAAATGGTTCACTCCTTCATTATTTTGAGGGTTCCAATGCTGATGAGTCTATAACAAAACAGTCTTTCTGATGTTTAAAATGTTCACCATCGGGGTCACTGTAGTGGACATGCACATAGAACGCGTATAAAGACGGACAACATGGGTGTGGCGAAGTTGCTCGATGGCATCTCCTGACACGTTTCAAAATCAAAGCCTGATTCAAATTTGGCCTAGATGCTTGAAATGTAGGAGGGGCATTTACAGTTTCCGCAAAAGCAAAGCATGGGGAGGTGTAGGCAACACAAACTTGCTTTAGTTTAGGTTAACGTTGTGGTTGCACTTCAGAGTGGACTTTGACTATGACAGGACAGGAAATCTTGTGTTGTGTATGAAAGACGAATGCATTCAATGCACACCCACCATCCCAAACTTCACTCTCTAACTTTTGCTTTGTCAAACAATACACACTTAATGTTGCTATGAACATACACCATGCACCGTGGATTTGTTCACTATGACTCTAATTGTTATGATCTGCCCTGTTCTATTTTTGATTTTGCAGATTTTGCAGTGCTATAAATGACTGCTCCTCTGTGTCTTATATGTAGTCATTTGACTTCCTTTGGGGGTTACTTGTCAGTTTCAACTATGTCTCATTAGTTTATTAAAGGTAGGTCAAGCCATATTAATTCAATACACTGTTTGTCATACTCTGCTAATATCGCCTCGCGGCCAGCTGTACAAGGGGTGTGTGCTGGAAAAAAATCTGGTTTAAATACACAGCCCTGGCTCTTTGTTTGGGAAAAGAAAGAAAGCTGGACTACAATGAACAACACAACACTGTTCCAGCCAATCAGCAACAAGTTATTCCTGCACAGGAAAGGGGGGTCAAAGGGAAAGCGAGACAGAGGTCTCTGGATGGTCACATACACTAATCCTCTTTCTTAGAGCGATTTTTAATAAAACATGTGTGCACATCACCTGTTGCATCTCAAACAAGACAATGTAATGATTCAACTGCCTTCTACTATCGAGTGATGGGAGCGGTACCTGAAAAAGAGGCCCCAGGTAACTTGCACCGCCACTAATGTTTCAGAACGTAAGAACTATTGAGAAGACCCATGTTAAAGGGTTAGTTCACCCAGAAAATTCACTCATTATCTACTCACCACTGTGCCGATGGAAGGCAGGGTGAAGTGTTTGAGTCCACAAAACACTTTGGGAGTTTCAGGGGGTTTTGAGGGAAATGGTGACTGATTCTTCAAACGTAAAAAAACAACAGAAAAAAAAACAGAGAAATGCCTCCATACTGCTCCTGTGGTATCGTCCAAGTGTCCGTTAACCCCAACATTCATTCATTTTTCACACCATTTTTAGCCTAGATGTCCTCTGACATCCTCCTCTGCAGCCACAAGTGTGTGAATCACAAGTGTGTGAATCACACACTTGTGATTCACACACTTGTGATTCACAAGTGTGTGAATCACACTTGTGGTTGAATGATCATCAGTTCACATTTCACTTTGTCACAGTTGGTTGAAAATTGACCCCAATGGCATGTGTCACTGCTTCTTCTCATTAAGAACTTATCCTGGTTCTGAGAATGTTGCCTATAATTAACAAGTCTGCCTCTGTCACATAAACCCTGGGTATGAGACAGTTAATAAGCAGCTTCCTGGTACAGGTTATCCAGGACGGCCGGATGTTATCCAGAATGTCAGATTCAGCGAAGCCAGATAATGAAGAAATATCCTCGGTATGTTGAACTTCATAGTGCAAACCAGCTGTTGCTCTCATCCGGATTTGTTTTCTGGTTTGGTCTGCTCTGGCTGGTTTTTGACTCTCAATGCCTCAACCTTCCATCAGCCTGGTCACTTTTTTACATGAAATCCTACTGACCTTTGCCAAGCTCCTTCCCCATGGTCAGCTTGTTTCTCTCTACCAGGACGTCCTTCAGACTGGCAAGCAGGCTGCCACTGAACCCCTCCAACATCTGGGCCACCCCTGCCTCCCCTGGAACTCAAATGAAAATCAAAGCATTAACTTTTCAGGTGTAATAAAAAAAAAGGCATATCCTCTCTCTTTTGACACAGGCTTTATTTGTAACATTTCAACTGAGGCTTATTCAATTTGTCATAGTTATACAATCCAGCTTCCTCCTCCGCCAAATTCCTCTGCTCACCTGTGATTCATCTACTCATCACCTGAAGTCTGTTGCTTCTTCTTCACACAGTTATTTCCAAATGCTTAAAGTTACTCTAGTACAGCATCTATGGGGCTACTACTTCTTTGGTGGTAATAATCAAACAGACATTCTATTCTTCAGGGTCAATAATGATTAAATGAAAAAATGAAGAAGCCTTAATCTATTATCGTTCAGATACTTACTGTCGGCCTGCTGGGCTACAGCCTCCACCACCTGTGGATGTCGGTAGGAAGATCCAACGCTCACTGGCAAAAGCTCAATTCCTTGCTCTGATCTGTGGGACAATTAAAATGTTCACATAATTAAAAATAGAAGTGTCATCAAATTAAAGGAGTATGTTTTGTTCCTTGTCACACATGGACAGTTCAGCATGCAGCTGGGGAAGACTGAGGATCAAACCGCCAACCTTCTGGTTGAAGGAACGACCACTCTACCCCTCAGCCACAGCCGCCCTAGTAGTATAGCATAGTATCTCAACAGAATATCCAAGGTAAAAGTCAGTTAAGAGGGAAGATGCTTTTACCTGAGTTTAGTGTAGTTCTGTCGGCGGATGCAAACAGCTAAGGGGATGACAGATATGAGCAGTAGGCTGCCAAACAGAGCACCAACAGTCAGCCATATGGGGACGGGTCTCTGGTCCTGAGGAGCTGCTGTCATTGCATCTTCTGAGATGTTTAAGACTGGGCTCACAGTGGTCACAACAGACGGAACTTTCCCTGAAAGAAACATAGTGCACTTATTGGTTTTGGTATGGTACCCAGTGAAGCTCCCAACATGTTAATGCAGCTCTAATCAATATTTTTATATCAACAATGTTTCGGCAAGAGCCCAAGGCCCCTAAGCAGAACTTTTCAGCATCTTTCTTCTATGTTTATATCGTCCACAATGTTCAGCACCGCAACTCTGATCAGTCTCACTTCCAGAAGCAGCGGCAGTCTCTGATGAACCCACTGCCCACTAAATCACGAGCCCTGCTCAGACCTGCAAAAGCATTTGTCTCTGATGATCAGATCACAAGTGGACAGCTCTTTCTTCATCAGCTCACACCAATCTAAATCCAAATTGTGTTGTTTTTAACCAGTTGGACTGCACAGATGTGTCTGTTGTCAATATCTGCGTGTGTGTGTGTGTGATAGAGAAGAGATCGGGAAGGAGCTGTGAGTAAGGGTTTACACATTTGAATTTAATTAAGTGGTGATCAGTTTTCACATTGTGGTCAAAAATGTATATATGTTAATAACAAAAAAGTGTAAAAATAATTTTTGTTTTATTGTGAAACTGTGTCGGTCAAATGACGACAGATGAGTAGCCGAATTGTGATCAGATCATTCAGGATGGATGTTAATGGTCTGAGTAAAACTTAACAATGAGCCTAATACTCCTCTTGGTTGTTGGTGGAGACCAAAATAGATATTAAAGCGGTGTATCTTAAATTGGACTTAATCCAATTGAATTCTAATTTTCACAAGTGGAAGTAATAAGTTACATTTACTCTTTGTAACTGTTACAAAGTCCTTTTTTTTTAGTTTTTTAAAAACAATTCTGAAATGTATGGTGAGGCAACACTTAAAACAAGCCTATTTGCTGAACCTGGCCACTGTGGCCACAGAGCAGCATTTACAGGACAAGTAGCACAAGTAGAGAACTGAACTGATGAAGACATGGCACTTACACAACAATATCTATTTGCTGATATCAGCTGATATTAGTCACCGTTACCCACTGGTCATACCAGAGCAAGAAAGAATGTGTCCATAGTCAGGCTTACATACATCTATGAATGTTAACAGTGGCCGTGGATGCTTGGTGTGACCCTTGTTGGATGGATATATCATTCCAGGCTTGCACTGACAGTCTGTAGTCCCGCTGTGGGTTTAGTCCCGTGATGCTGACCGATGTGGTGGTGAGCCCCGATGAGTCTGGCAGGAAAATGACACGGTCCTCACATGACTCCCACTGACCACCAGCCTCTGCTTTCTCCTTACACTCAACGCCATACGTCACTTCCTGTCTGCCTCCCCAGTCAAGAGGAGGATCCCATGTCACTGTCAGCACTGAGTCATTATGAGGATGGGCTGCTAGGTTCACTGGAGCAGAGGGCGGCTCTGTGACGTACACAACAGACAAGCAAAAACATGCTTACGATTAAAATCCATTAAAATGTGCAATTACATAGGTACACAAAAAAATTGTATTGAGCCGTTTTTATAATACAAACACAAACAATCAATATCTGTGATATCAGAAATAGACAACAGTGGCAAAGCCAAATTCTCCAATATCTTTTCCATTAAAATGTTTTCCCTTTATTGAAAGTTTAAGGGATTGTAGCATTTTCAAATGAGCTTGATAACATAACAATAATGTAACAAAAATCCGATGAGCGAGAAAAGTCTTTTCTGACCAGTTGAGGGTGCCGAAGCTGGCCAATTTAATTCACGTAGGGCCTTTAATGTGTAATCCAATAAACTACAGTTATTACAGGAAGACACCTGTTAATTCCCAGTAAACCTGCTCGGTGTCTTACTGGTGCAGCTGAGGTCTGTGGGGTCTGTTGGTAGGCGGCTGAAACCCTGCAGGCAGTCACATCTCTCCGATCCCTCCCTATGTGTCCCGGAATTAGCGGGGCACAGCCGGCATCCTGCACTGTCATTGGCTGGTTTGTAGGAGCCCATCCTACATGCTGGTGGAATAGGAATAGTCATTCATCTCTTTCAACAAACTTTTTTTTTGAGTGTGTTGCAATAGTGACAGGGTTCGATAAAG
The DNA here is from genome assembly GCF_022539355.2 of Hippoglossus stenolepis. Taxonomy (NCBI): domain Eukaryota; kingdom Metazoa; phylum Chordata; class Actinopteri; order Pleuronectiformes; family Pleuronectidae; genus Hippoglossus; species Hippoglossus stenolepis. Next base: position 15,904,794 of record NC_061505.1, on the reverse strand, counting down.
CTGACGCATTTGTCCAAATGGTCCAAAGAAGATGATTATTTACTATAGGTTCTCTAGTGCTCTCTGTATAACTGGGGTCCCAGTAGGACTAATATTTTAGTAAACTGATTTTGGCTGACATATACAGTATTAATTCCTCATAGATCTCCAAAAACCTATAATCTAATACGGTATATGGCAATAAGCAGGGACCACTATACAAGGTTAGGCCCAGGTTCCTCTAACACATTGTTTTAGCTACAACAAAGCAATGGACAGGAAACATGTCAAAAATAGGGAAAGAAGAGGATCATGAGAAAAGGGAAGTGAAAGTCCTGAGTTGTGGTTACAAGAGTCAAGATTATGTTGGTCAAGATGGTCAGCTGGGAATTTTTTGTGCAAGTAGTTGTCACCTCATCTCTCGACACAGGGCAAAAATAACATTTTCCAGGGATGCTCATTGCTCAGTTCTGTTTTGTTATTTTTAACCTTTAACATCAGAAATTGTACATTACCTAATGTGACGAAATGAGTGTGTGGGACAACTGATCGTTGTAACATAAGACATTCATTGATCATGTTGCCAAATGTTTTTAACTTCACGATCCCATACTGGGCTCAGTTTTAATGCTGGAGTTGTGCAGGGGTCTTGATGATAGTAGTGATGGAAATTCTATCCAAACTCAAACTATCACGTGTTTTCTACGGGTTAATACATGTATATACATTTTATAGGAGTCGAAGTCAGGCCTTGTTTGACAGAGATGTGAAATAATGTCTCCCCCGAACTGCCTTTCAATTACACAGTCTCTTGCTTCAGCATTAATGAGAGTTGTGGCATTGCACAGAGTTGCTTGTGCTGCTCTCCTTGATTCATTGAGCATCGAGTAAAATGCTTCTGCATAAGACATATGGGTCTCCTGAACCTGAACCAAACTTAGCACTGCACTTTCTTGTACAATATATAATACACATGCCAAGTGTGAAGCGGATGAGATGAACACTTTGCGAAATATGCACTCCACAGAGCCTTCCTGTTCTAAGAGGACTGTTTTTCCTGGTCATTAGTGAGTCCTCCTCAAACAGTTCTACAATATACTTCATTGTTTGTGTGCTGGACATTCATTATATAATCACTGTTTTTCATGAAAAGAAACTGAATTTGCTTTGTTACTCTTCATCTATACAAGAAATAAACATGAAAATTGGTAAAGATGATGTTTAGAGCCACCTCTGAAATTAAAGCCAGAATTTAGATTAAAAGGTTACAACTTTAAACCCTGAATTCGGACTTTTCCAATGGTTTTTAAAAAAAAATGTATATATCATAAATCATAAATTAGTTTTACATAAGATGTACATACTCTACAAGTATGTGTGTAAGATGTTAAGATTTATTTCATATGTAAGCCTATATGTGATGCTTATTGGCTTTCAAAAAAGGCTGCTTTATTCAATACAAGTGTGACATAAATATGAAATGTGAAATTGACAAATCACCATGTCTCCATACCTTGACAGGTGCTGTCCATGACTTGATGCCCAGGTTCACAGGTACACCCCCCCTGCAGTGGCCCCCACACTCCATCTGTATTACACTCTCTATCCAGTGGAGAAACCTCCACTGCTCCCATCACGCATGAACCTGCCAGCAGCCCAGACCCGGCCCCTGTTCTACCGAACAATGCCAGGTTGGCCACTGTGTCCGGGCACATCTTGTAGTAGAGTCTTATTGACGTTAGAAACACGCATGTCCCCGAGTAGGAGAAGGCGAGCTGGAAGCCTTTGCGGCTGACTGGGCCCAGACTCAGGGCCACGCTGCGCTTCAGGTAGCTGGAAATTTGTTTAGTGTCTGCAGGGAAAGGCTTAGAGGTCTGGATTTCCAGGACCATGTTGCCATTATAAAACTTTCTGATGGGTGTGTCTGTATCAAAGAGATGAACTCTCAGTGGGCCAAGCTGACCGGGTGGCTCCTCTTCTTGACCAAATGCAATATCCATCATTAGATAGTGAGCTTCTTGGCGCTCCATCCGCTGGCTTAAAATAGTTCTTGTCATTCTTGTTCCACAAGCTTGGAGCACAGGCACTGGACTCTGTGTGCCAAGTTTCAGAGCAATTTCAGTCCACTGTGGTGACAAGAAGCAAAATTAGTGAACAGCCACATACTAAACTTACAGAAGCATATAAAAAGCAACATTTATTGGATTAAACCTAAGATACTACTGGAATATTCAAAATATAACTTAACTATAACTATAATTTTTATACATAGATTATAATGTTAACACAGGATTGAGGGATTTTAATCATCTAGGGTACCCATGCCATAATTAAACTGAGCCTGCTGGTACCCTCATTTTCAATAATTTAATAATAATAATAATAATAATAATAATAATAATAATAATAATAATAATAATAATAATAATAACATAAATTGTTATTATTATTATTATTATTTATAGAAATCAGCCTAATGAAATTATAGACTTCCCCTTATCAACTTGCTGGTAATTTCCATTTCAGCAGACCATGGCATAATCTTGTTTGAAATATCATATATTTTTACATTTCACAACTGTGCCCTTAATTATCATTGTTTTGTTTCTGAAGAAGTTTTTTCTTTACCGTATTTATCTAGTTATTTATTTATTTACTTGTTTGTTTGTTTCTTTACCTAATGGAGGAATTAGGTTGCATTTGTTTGTTCTGTTTATTTATTAAGATATTTGTAATCTCTGGCTTTGATGCTATATTAGTGATTATGATAATAATTAGGTAAATGAGTTAGCACAAACTTGTACTGTAATTTATAACAAAGTAAACACAGTAAAATAGGAGAGTTATGTGGAACAAAGGCAAAGATCAAAAACACTGTAATACAGTTTGTAAATTTAAAACAATGGAGAAAAAACTAAAAAGTTAAATTAAAATGTATAATTCTGTGAAAGGTTACACAACATTTCCCTTGATCAATCTTACGTGTGACGGTGGTTCAGACGTCCAACTCAGTGTGGCCAGTTTGTCAGAGTGGAAAATCTCCACTGAACAGAAGAAACGGGAGAAAGTCAACACTGTTATTCTGCTGAATCATGTTGGACCGCTTGTAACAGAGAATTTCACAGGCTTTCATGGGCTGAACCATGAAGTGCTTTTTAGCTAATTAGTCAAATCTTTTTCAATTTATTTCAAAACTGACATGTAACCAATGAAAGGTAGGCTCAACCCTAAATACAATGAGTTGCAGAAATCTAGTTGGGATATAATTAAAGCATGGATGATCTTCACAGGATCCGTCCTGGGGGGGCGAAGATCTGATCATGATGAGATGTTTCTTAACTATTTGTCAAAAGAGAGGTCACTGTAAAATATCCCAGGTCTCTGGCACTAGGTTTGGTATTTGAAGAGGGTTCCAAGATGTGTCAATCAGAAGTGTTTTGTGCCATTTTGTCTTCATCAGAGTTATTTCCTCTTTCTTAAAAGGAACATTAACATAAATTAAAACACAATTATCAACACTTTGACAGTGTTAACAAAAACAAAAAATGTCCACGCTTTGTAAAAGCTGATAGGGATCAATTTTTAAAATAAATAATAGGAGTTAAAAGATGTTGAAAAAAAAACTAAGTAAAGACAAAGTACTGTCATGTGCAATGTTTAGGCAGCATACTTTAATTGAGGGAAATGTATATTTTACTTTACTTTAATCTATCTGACAGGTTCAAATTTACTTCCACAATAAAATGATTGAAAGTCTACATACAGAAACATTATTGTATTTCTTAATGTTACACATTTATCTACTCAGCAGAACTTGAAGACAGTAAATCCCAGCTACAACAAGAATTGCTCAATGGTGATACATCAATAGTAATAACCCAGCTTGTTTTTAGGGTACATTTTTATTGGTAATACTAAAGTTACTTTTAACAATGTTGAATGCAAGTCTTTGTATTTTCATACCATAAATGTTATTTCTACCCACTTACACATTTGCTTGCTTAGAGGATCTGCACTTGAACACTGCCACTTGCACAGAATGAAATCACACTCTTGATATTTAATATCATATTTGGACTGTACCATTGTGGACTTCAAACATTACTTGTATCACTAAGTTATCCTGAGCAGTAGATTCGTTTTTCATCCAGATAAACTGAGGGGAAAATTACAACAATTGCCTAAATATACACAATACCTTCTATCTCTTGTAGTGAATTTATTCAACTGTAAATCACCATATGCTTTCCTGGCACACTTCGTGACAACCCCTTCAGAGTTTAAAATACCATCATATTTTCTAGACATCTTATTTTCTGTATAACATCTTAAACTTTTACACAATTACAATAAAACCCTTTTTTTCCTCCATGCTGAATGTAAAGCAACTGCATTCTCACCTTCCTCTGCTTGATCTTGTGTTTCACAGCCAGCATCCAGCGTCCACATCCACAATAAGAAGACAGCCACAGGCCACATTCCACAGTTACACACAGTCATGTTTAAATGTTGTATTGTAATCCACTGCTGCCTGTTCACACCCGACCTGTCATTCAGTGTCGTCTCTGTTTACATCTACTCATGACACGAATGTCGGAATCGAGCCTCCCTCCCCTATGACAGCTGAGTTCCTGTGCCGCTACTGCACCTTTTAAGATTAGAGTAAAACAGGAAACCTGTAGAATGCAATGAGAACCAGTCTCTGGTCTGACCTTCATGACCCTGTGCAGTGTTAAGGTGCCACTTGGGGCTCTGGCTAAAGTTGGGAAGGCATTTCTCATATACAAACAAATCAATCTCTCCATTAATGAAGAAAATAATCTGCTGCAGCTTAATGACAATAATCTTTTAAATAGTTCCAAATTAGCTCCACCAAAACCAACTGTACCACAAAATCCTGCTTTTACATCAGAACAGACTAACGATAATAATCTAATTTAAATATGTCCACTCTGTTAACACTTAGCATAATGCTTAAAGAACATTTTCACAACTACACATTTATGTACACTTTTTGTTATGTAACATTTTCATATGCACAGGAAAGTGCAGTATTGGTACTTTACTTCCTCCACCACTCGAAAACTACTTTTTGCTGCTCACATCATCAATTTGGGGGTCAAACTGTGTGTGTGTGTGTGTGTGTGTGTGTGTGTGGTCAGAGTAACAGTACATTTCAATTTTCAAGTAAGAAAACCGCACTGCTGCTGTACTAAATGAGTTTTTCTCCTCTGTAACCCTATCAACAACATTGTAAATTATTCAGATGTTTACAAGTTCTATTTGTCGGGTTAGAGGGGGCAATTTAAAGATGGGTTGGAATGGAAAATAAACATAGCTAAAACTAGGTTTAAAAATTCAAGATGTAATAATAATAATAATGAGATGTTGTGAGAAACTGTTATTTGATTTTACTTGGTGCAGCCACATTAGAATATACTGCTGTCTCAACCTCAAATGGGATTTTCCATCCAGTGTTGTGCAAGATTTTCTCACTTCCTCCTTTTATTATTTCTTTCTGTGGAAATGTTGAAACTTCAGATTTTTTGCCTTTAACAGATCATCAAAACTGATATGACCGTCACGCAACTATTCCTGGTCTCCCACCTCTTTCTCGCTTGTCACTACTCTTTTCCAATCCCCTCTCCCCCACCACTCCAACCTGTTGAGGCAGAAGGCCGCCCACATTAAGTCTGGTTCTGCTGCAGGTTTCTTCTTAAAAGGAAGTTTTTCTCTCTCTCCTCAGTCGCCAAAGTGCTTGCTCGTAGTGTTAACTCTGTAATTTTGTACGGTCTCAACCTTAAGTGCCTTGAGATAATGTGTGTTGTGACTTTGTGTAATTGAATTGATTTGAATCTATTTTTAAAAGAAAATTATGTAATTTCGGTCAGGATGACCAAGTTCCTTCACATGACTTCTTAATGCGCCCACAGATTTCAGCCATCAGTAACACTTTGGATTACAGACCCAATGATCAGTGTAGTTGCAGCTATATATATAAAGCTGCAATTATATGTAATGTAAAACTATTTATAATTTAAATATGTTTCAATAAAAAAATGATGAAAAAAAACCTCATAGATGATTTATTTAGACCTGATATAATTTGTATATATTGTTTATTATAATACATTGTGCCTCCACGTTACTGTAGAAATCTGCCATGACTGACCTTTCTTTTTTTTATTTCAAGGTAAATGTTTCATTTATCCACACAGAACCACACCCATGTCCCCACCACCTCTTGTTCTGCCAATGAGATTCTATCTTTCTCAGGACTGAGTTCGCCTTTCTAACTTTAAATACCGAAGAGTAAAATTCACAATGGCAAAGACAAGCTACAGGAACCGAAACAAACCCATGTATAAAGAAGATTAACGAAGATTTTAGGAATTTGTAGCTGATCTGAAAGTTAAATCTGATGTTATTTGTGCACAACAAACATGGTTAAGACAGTGCTAGAAATGTGTAGTCCCAGAGGAAACATTAAATAAGTCATTTTGTGAAATCCTTCATTCGATCAATCAAATTGTATTTGTGTAGCCAATATTCGCAAATTACAATGTGTCTCATAGGACTTAACAAGGTGCAACACCCTCTGCCCTTCAATCCTTGCAAGAAGCCGTCAATGGAAACATTCCATGAGATCTCAGAAAGTGTTGTTAGAAGAGAAATATGGTGTGGAGACTTACAATACTCTACGGGGATGTGATCATACAGACACATAGGGAGAAGCAGTCAAATAACTAATCGGGGAGAGGTCACTTGTATGCCTTAATTATGGAGGAGGAAGCAGAGTGCATGTCAGAAGAAATTCAGTTTCCCGTTTCGACCTGTGGAGGCGGCTCAGCAGAGGACCTCCATCTGGACCAAGGAGGGAGTTGGCTAACACCTCTCCCTGGTGGAAGCAGAGAGAGCTACCACAAAGGACCGACAGACACATGAAGAGGAGACAGAACTGAGCTGAGCTGCTACGTCACCTGAATAGGTCATATGCCAGGTGATTTATGTTTGTTTATTTTAAATTTATGATGATAAAGGATTTTGAGCAGATGGTGGCTGTTGTCTGGTTCTGTTGGGAGCCCCCCCCCTTTGCACCCAACGTGGGGCTTAACACAGCCAATAGAGTAATAGATGTCTGCATTGGCCAAAATGGTGAAGATGTTCTCTGCGATGCAAAGGAGGCAGGTGGTGGCAAGCAGACAGCAATGGGAGGCCCTCCAGTTACAGGCAGAGAGGTGCAGCAAGCTGCTGGAGGGACTCTTGGCCCGGTCAGGATCTGTGTAGAGTCTGCCTCCTATATCCTCCTCCATTGTCGTCTCCCACGAGACAACCACAGCGGGGAAATCTGAGGCGTTTCAGGAGGGGACTGAGGTGACAGTAACGGCCTCTCAAGGAAGGAAAGATGGTGGATGCACGAAGCCTGAAAAAACTGATGGAGGGAAAAAAGTGAATCATTCGTGACTGAGTTTGGGAAGAGGCTAAAGCATATTTCTGGGTTTTGTAAGTTCTCCAGTGAGCATGTATGTGCCAAAACCAATTGAGGTACTTTAACTGCCAAAGGTTCGGACACACAGCCAAAAACTGTGAAGAGAAGAAGAGGTGTACTTGGTGCGGGGTTGAACATGAGTATGGAGCAGGGGTGCATCTCCAGCTCACAGGATCACAGGCTCAGTCTCAGCCAGCACAGCTTGGTACCTGCCTGCCTCTGCGCTTCATTAAAAAGACTCGTTGTTCACTCACGAACCCATTCCTCTCTGTGTCTGCTTTCGGGTCCAGTTCAAAAACAGAACCTCACACTAGCAGTGATCAATAGCATGGCTGGAGTAAGATGAAAATAATACATCCAACTAGTGGTCAGTGGGATTCCCGTCAGAGAACCTGAATAGGATCCATCTAATCCCACTAGTTACAGGCCAATAGCACTATCATCTAATGTATGCAAAACAATGGAGAGGATAATAATGGGGTTATGATGTAGATTCTCAGTGGAAGAAACCGAAACTTCCACTGGGAAAATAATTGTAGAACGGGTGGAAATAAGGAAGAAGTTGGTTTTGAAGTGCTCGGGATTGTGGAGCAAATTGTGCATAATTGAAAAGATTAAATCAATACATTGATCAGGTCTGTTTTGGATTATGGCAGTATTGCATGTGGGTCTCTTCTGAGGAAATTAGATATCGTTCAGATACATGTGTACAGTGTGGCTGCTGGGGCTTGGGCTCTCCGGGCCACCACCTTGCCCACACACCCATACCTGCATTGCAAGTGGATATGGGAGAGACGCCACTGGAGCTAAGACTAATGGCTAATTACAGATTTGCAGGGACACAGTGATTCTCCTCCTACCAAAGGAGTGCTGGGAGAATGGGAAATGTCAGGAGGGCAATAGTATCACTGAGGAACTTGGTGTGTTTGGTCTTAGAATTGATCCATCAGTAGTCTCTCCGAGGTGGCTCCATGGATGCTTGTGTGGCCTGATGTTGATGTTTGAGGTGAAGAGGGATGAAAAAGATAGATCTGATAAGGGATAGGGATTCTTAACAGATTTATACAGATGGTGCTCAGAACCCTGAGTCAGGAGTGACTGGGTTTGGTGTGGCAATGCCAGTTTTTTGCTAGTGGAGATGTTGGCAGTATCGGTAGCACTAACGTGGGTGGAGAAAACCAGACAAGAGGAGGTTTTAATTTGCTCAGATTCATCTTCACTTTTAGCTAGTCT